>NC_090727.1:73392523-73395631 GCF_036898095.1 Palaemon carinicauda | reverse complement strand
TCATATCTAGAGACGAGTTTACAAGGTCGAACGGTCGTCGAACGCGGTTCGACAAATAAGTGTTTGAAGTGATGCTCAAGCATGTGAATACCCCATTCGGTTGTCAAACATGATTGATGAACAGTTCGAAGAAAGTCCGTTACAGCCTGATTTTTGTGGGCGGGGCTTCGACAACCGAGTTCAACGAACGTTTGGCAATCAGGTTCGACAATTAAGTTCGACGAACCATTTGAAAAGCAGGTTCGACAACTAAGTTCAACGAACCGTTTGACAAGGAGGTTCGACAACTAAGTTCAACGACCCGTTTGAAAAGCAGGTTCGACAACTAAGTTCGACGAACCGTTTGACAAGCAGGTTCGGCAACCAAGTTCGTCGAACCGTTTAATAAGTATGTTTGACAACCAAGTTCGACGAAACCGTTTCACAAGCACGTTTGACAACCGAGTTTGAAGAACCATTTGGCATCCAGGTTCTACAACCAAGTTCGACAAACCGTTTGAAAAGCAGGTTCGACAACAGAGCTCGAAGAACCATTTGGCAGACCAGGTTCTACAAACGAGTTCGACGAACCGTTTGAAAAGCAGGTTCGACAACCGAGTTCGACGAACCCGTTCGACCATATAAACCCCAGCTTCAGATCTCGTGTATTATTAATTTTTTCCTTAAATTCCTTCATTTTGACAAGTCCTTTTTAAGTAAGACGTCTCTGAAGGATAAAATTCCTTTGATCAATCAGGTGATGTCGAAGAGCAGACTGAAGATCCAAGGCTCTGACGAGATATTCCTGAAGACCTTTAAGGATTTGACAATCATTTTTCTTTATATATATTTACGTACGCGACCCGTCAAAATGATGGGTAAATTTTTAGAGAGATATGCGCAAACACAGATTCAATCAATCAATCAATCAGTCAATATATATATATATATATATATATATATATATATATATATATATATATATATATATATATATATATATATATATATATATATATATATATATATATATATATATATATATACACGCACAAAATATAGCCAGACACTTGCCAATTATTATATAGGGGAGATAAAAGATCACTTTTGTACAAGTTAGATTGTTCAAAGATTAATGTGCAGTTGTACACACGACTCTGCCATCTAAGGCTATTTTCTAATTTCTTGATCTTTAACTGGGTTTGGTGATCGGTGTTAAAAGACATCTCATTTCCTTTAATTTAAGCATTACAAGGGTTTATACTACACAGTACTCTAGAGGTTTTATTCTTGCTGTGCCCAAGTTATGGAATGATCTTCCTAATCGGGTAGTTGAATCGGTATAACTTCAAAAGTTTAAACTTGCAGTTAATGTTTTTATGTTGAACAGGCTGACATAAGTCTTTTTATAGTTTATATATGAAATATGTTTTAATGTTTCAGTGTTTTTAAATATTTACTTTAATTTGTCATTACTTGTTATATCACATTTATTGATTTCCTTATTTCCTTTTCTCACTGGGCGAATTTTTCCCTGTTGGAGCCCTTGGGCTTATAGCATCTTGCTTTTCCAACTAGGGTTGTAGCTTAGCAAGTAATAATAATAATAATAATAATAATAATAATAATAATAATAATAATAATAATAATAATAATAATAATAATAAAATGTGGTAGCCCTGATTGTTGGGAGTGGATGCCATATATAAAGGTAAAAGTGTTTGGCTTCAGTTCTAGTTTCATCAAAATAAATGCTCACCAGAACGTCAGTCAAGCAAGCCCAAACCCCCCTTGTGGTGCTCAACCACTACAGTGGCCTCCCCAGTTAACAGCTTAAACTCCCGGTCCCGGGCTGGGATTGATCTGCTGCTATGCATTTGATAGGCGAACATTACTACTGTACTAGCCAGGAGGCTAGTACAGTGAGCTTGGATAGTATTATGCTTTATTTCATAATGTAGTACTAAGTACTACGTTATGTTATTCAAATATAGTTGATGTATTTGTCATAACATAGTAAGACTAGAGAGTTTAAACAAAAGAACTGTAAATTACTGTTTTCAATAGTTTATGACTGGTAACACGCATACCAACTTTACATAGACGAAAGGTGATCAGACAGCCAATGTTAGCTCCATAAATTAACGTAAATTTTGAGAGCTTTAATACACAAACTCTCAAAGGAAAAGAGCAAAAAATTAAACAATGAATAAGTAGTATATAAATCAACATCTGTTTTTCTCCTCGAATAGGCAGACAGGACTGTCAACTGACTACCTTATCTACACTATGACTGAATTCAATCAATGGTCGTAAAAATTCAACCATAAGATAACAATAAGAACAATCAAGGAACCAATTGTGACGTCAGTTTATGCAAATAAATGCATTTAGTTATTAATGATTCTTTCAAATAATTTGCAATATATATATATGTATATGTATATATATATATATATATATATATATATATATAGATATATATATATATATATATATATATATATATATATATATATATATATATATATATATATATATTATATGTATATATATATATATATATATATATATATATATATATATATATATATATATATATATATATATATATATATATATATATATATATATACATATATATATATATATATATATAATATATATATATATATATATATATATATATATATATATATATATATATATATATCTTTGAATCTGACAAGAATGAAGGATATACTCATTCCTATGATTTGCAAAAACAATTATTATAAAATATATCTCTCAATATGGAAAAAAATAAGGATATATTATTTTTCAATGATTTGCAAAATCAATTATTATAAAATGTATCTTTCAATATGAAAAAAAGATTAAGGATATACCAATTCAATGATTTGCAAAACACAATTATTATAAAATATAGCTTTGAATGAAGTATGTACCCCAAACGTTACTAACTTTCACAACTACATAGGCGTTTGCACAAGAAACATAAGCTACGATCTCAAATTAATTATCATATGAAATCATAATCCTTCTTGCTAGATTCCACTACTACATTTTCATTCATGGCGTTAAGTCTCAGTTAGAAACCTCAAGTCGAGCTGAGTTAATAGGATTTGC
>NC_090727.1:73347523-73387523 GCF_036898095.1 Palaemon carinicauda | reverse complement strand
GACAAACCGTTTGAAAAGCAGGTTCGACAACAGAGCTCGAAGAACCATTTGGCAGACCAGGTTCTACAAACAAGTTCGACGAACCGTTTGAAAAGCAGGTTCGACAACCGAGTTCGACGAACCGTTCGACCATATAAACCCCAGCTTCAGATCTCGTGTATTATTAATTTTTTCCTTAAATTCCTTCATTTTGACAAGTCCTTTTTAAGTAAGGACGTCCTCTGAAGGATAAAATTCCTTTGATCAATCAGGTGATGTCGAAGAGCAGACTGAAGATCCAAGGCTCTGACGAGATATTCCTGAAGACCTTTAAGGATTTGACAATCATTTTTCTTTATATATATTTACGTACGCGACCCGTCAAAAATGATGGGTAAATTTTTAGAGAGATATGCGCAAACACAGATTCAATCAATCAATCAATCAGTCAATATATATATATATATATATATATATATATATATATATATATATATATATATATATATATATATATATATATATATATATATATATATATATATATATATATATATATATATATATATATATATATACACGCACAAAATATAGCCAGACACTTGCCAATTATTATATAGGGGAGATAAAAGATCACTTTTGTACAAGTTAGATTGTTCAAAGATTAATGTGCAGTTGTACACACGACTCTGCCATCTAAGGCTATTTTCTAATTTCTTGATCTTTAACTGGGTTTGGTGATCGGTGTTAAAAGACATCTCATTTCCTTTAATTTAAGCATTACAAGGGTTTATACTACACAGTACTCTAGAAGTTTTATTCTTGCTGTGCCCAAGTTATGGAATGATCTTCCTAATCGGGTAGTTGAATCGGTATAACTTCAAAGTTTAAACTTGCAGTTAATGTTTTTATGTTGAACAGGCTGACATAAGTCTTTTTATAGTTTATATATGAAATATGTTTTAATGTTTCAGTGTTTTTAAAATATTTACTTTAATTTGTCATTACTTGTTATATCACATTTATTGATTTCCTTATTTCCTTTCTCACTGGGCGAATTTTTCCCTGTTGGAGCCCTTGGGCTTATAGCATCTTGCTTTTCCAACTAGGGTTGTAGCTTAGCAAGTAATAATAATAATAATAATAATAATAATAATAATAATAATAATAATAAAATGTGGTAGCCCTGATTGTTGGGAGTGGATGCCATATATAAAGGTAAAAGTGTTTGGCTTCAGTTCTAGTTTCATCAAAATAAATGCTCACCAGAACGTCAGTCAAGCAAGCCCAAACCCCCCTTGTGGTGCTCAACCACTACAGTGGCCTCCCCAGTTAACAGCTTAAACTCCCGGTCCCGGGCTGGGATTGATCTGCTGCTATGCATTTGATAGGCGAACATTACTACTGTACTAGCCAGGAGGCTAGTACAGTGAGCTTGGATAGTATTATGCTTTATTTCATAATGTAGTACTAAGTACTACGTTATGTTATTCAAATATAGTTGATGTATTTGTCATAACATAGTAAGACTAGAGAGTTTAAACAAAGAACTGTAAATTACTGTTTTCAATAGTTTATGACTGGTAACACGCATACCAACTTTACATAGACGAAAGGTGATCAGACAGCCAATGTTAGCTCCATAAATTAACGTAAATTTTGAGAGCTTTAATACACAAACTCTCAAAGGAAAAGAGCAAAAAATTAAACAATGAATAAGTAGTATATAAATCAACATCTGTTTTTCTCCTCGAATAGGCAGACAGGACTGTCAACTGACTACCTTATCTACACTATGACTGAATTCAATCAATGGTCGTAAAAATTCAACCATAAGATAACAATAAGAACAATCAAGGAACCAATTGTGACGTCAGTTTATGCAAATAAATGCATTTAGTTATTAATGATTCTTTCAAATAATTTGCAATATATATATATGTATATGTGTATATATATATATATATATATATATATATATATATATATATATATATATATATATATATATATATATATATATATATATATATATATATATATATATATATATATATATATATATATATATATATATATATATATATATATATCTTTGAATCTGACAAGAATGAAGGATATACTCATTCCTATGATTTGCAAAAACAATTATTATAAAATATATCTCTCAATATGGAAAAAAATAAGGATATATTATTTTTCAATGATTTGCAAATCAATTATTATAAAATGTATCTTTCAATATGAAAAAAAGATTAAGGATATACCAATTCCAATGATTTGCAAAACACAATTATTATAAAATATAGCTTTGAATGAAGTATGTACCCCAAACGTTACCAACTTTCACAACTACATAGGCGTTTGCACAAGAAACATAAGCTACGATCTCAAATTAATTATCATATGAAATCATAATCCTTCTTGCTAGATTCCACTACTACATTTTCATTCATGGCGTTAAGTCTCAGTTAGAAACCTCAAGTCGAGCTGAGTTAATAGGATTTGCCTGTCACCCTTTAGAACAGCTCATACTTTCTTCACCTTGATTGCCAATTATGCTGGGGGATGACTGAGGGATGCTGTGGCTGATATAAGCATGACAGGACAAGAGAGGAGAATCTTAATGATGCTGAGGGATGATGGATGTTGATCATGTTTATAAGGATTGAGGGGCAAGGTCTGGAAACTGGAAGCAGTGATCAGAGAAGATATAATCGATTTCTTGCTTGAATAACGTAACTATAGTCTAAACCATCTTTCACAGAAAAAAACCCTTTACTGGAAAAACTAGATCTTACTTAGAGAAAACAAAACCTTTTTTGGAAAACCCAATCTTTCTCAGAAAAAAAACCATTTCCAAGGAAAAACCAAATCTTTCTCAGAAAAAAAGTAAACTTATCCTGGAAAAACAAAATCTTTTTCAGAAAAAATAAACTTATCCTAGAAAAAACAAAATCTTTCTCAAAAAAACAAAACCTTTCCCAGAAATACAAAATCTTTCTCAGAAAAGAAAACCTTTGCAAGAAAAATAAAATCTTTCTCATAAAAACAAAACCTTTCCCAGCAAAACAAAACCTTTTATGAAAAACCAAACATTTCTCAGAAAAACAAAATCAATCCCAGCAAAACAAAACCTTTCTGAGAAAAACAAAACAAAATCGTTTTCATAAAAAAAAAATTTTCCCAGAAAAACAAAATCTTTCCAAGAAAAAAAAAATTCTTTCTCATAAAAACAAAACCTTTCCCAGAAAAACAAAATCTTTACCCGAAAAAAATCCTTTCCCAGAAAAACAAATATTTCCCAGAAAAACAAAACCTTTCCCAGAAAAACAAAACCTTTCAAGAAAAACAAAATCTTTCGCATAAAAGCAAAAGCTTTCCCATAAAAACAAAACCTCCCCAAGAAAAACAAAACAAAACCTTTCCCACAAAAACAAAATCTTTCTCAGAAAAACAAAATCTTTCCAAGGAAAATAACCTTTCCCAAAAACACAAAATTTTTCTCATAAAACAAAACCTTTTTAGAAAAACGAAATCTTTCTCAGAAAAACAAAATCATTCTCAGAAAAAACAAAAACTCCCCCTCAAAAAAAAAATCATTCTCAGAAAAAAATAGAACAAGCTTAAGACACGAGGAATACCCGGGCCATATTTCATCTGTTGGCCTTTCTTATGAAATATGATCAGGTGTACCGAAAGGGGATAACAAGGCAGTCACATTTAGGCTCTCTCTTCACCCCCAGACTTTGCTCTATTTTCCCATATAAATTTCCATACTGTAATGAACCCCATATAATGGACTGAGAAAAGTTTGCCTATTAGAGAGAGAGAGAGAGAGAGAGAGAGAGAGAGAGAGAGAGAGAGAGAGAGAGAGAGAGAGAGAGAGAGAGAGAGAGAGAGCGATCAGATACTCGTAAATCGTGAAAGGTGGGAAAATATGAAGGAAATTTAACAACAATATTTGTATTTTTAATGTTAGCGGGAAATGTGAAATGGAATAAATAAGAGTTGAAGGATTTAATACTATGCAACAATTCCTCTCTAAATAGAAAAAACTGAATAGGGAATAATCTAATTAATTAACCTAACTAACTAACTAACTATACACACACACACACACACACACACACACACACACACATACATATATATATATATATATATATATATATATATATATATATATATATATATATATATATATATATATATATATATATATATATATATATATATATATATATACATACATCTTATAAATAACTGTCATCGAACAGTTTAACACGATTCTTCAAAAATGCCCATAAAAGAAACAACGAAATATAAATAAATCAGTATATTTCGACCAATACACATTGGCCCACTTTAAGGTGTAAAGAGGGCCAATTTGTATATGTCGAAATATAGTGATTTATTAATATTTCGTTTGTTTCTTTTATGGCCTTCTTGAAGAAATATATATAATATATATATATATATATATATATATATATATATATATATATATATATATATATATATATATATATATATATATATATATATATATATATATATATATATATATATATATATATATATATATATATATATATATAGTCTTTCCCACTGTTATCTCTACATTAAACCATCGGTTACCTGTTAAGCAATCTCCAATGCCCTCTATCAAAGACATCCTCTTCCACCAAACTTCTCTCCATATATTCCTTCACCTTATCTCACCATCTAATTCTCTGTCTCCCTCTCAATCTCCCCCCACCCCCACCCCCAAACAGAGGTTAAATGAAATGTCAACCCAATACCTATATCTAACCTATTTCATGTTACAAGGCTGTTTGATAACAGGATGGCCGAATGTCTTGTGCCAAATGGGTCAATATCAGAGATAGTAGAAGAGGGACTAGGAGACTTTTAACTAAAGAAAAGGCTAAAGCGAAGTAGTAAGTGCATTGTTACTTGGACAATGGATTACCCTAGATTCATTTCAACCTTGATGAAGGATGTTGCATCCACAATATTGGAGCATTATTCGCACCATGCATTCGGCATTCCACATACGCAGTTAATATAAAAAAAATATGTATTCAGCACCAAAATTCAAGGAAGTTAAAAAATATTTAAAACAAATGGTAGTAGAACCTTGGAAAAAATCGAAAAAGAGTAAAAGACCAGGCAAAATCGAGAAAGTGAAAAAGATATTTCAGAAGAATGCTAGTAGAACCTTTGACAAAAATCGATAAAGTGTAAAAGAAATTTCAAAGTAATGCTAGTAGAACCTTTGACTCAAATCGTGAAAATGCAAAAGACATTTCAGACAAATGCTAGTAGAGCCTTTGACTAAAATCGTGAAAGTGGAAAAGACATTTCAGAAAATGCTAGTAAAACCTTTGACTAAAATTGAGAAAGTGCAAAAGACTTTTCAGACAAATTCTAGTAGAACCTTTGACTCAAATCAAAATAGTGCAAAAGATGTTTCAGAGAAATGCTAGTAGAACCTTCGACTCCAATCGAGAAAGTGCAAAAGACATTTCACAAAAATGCTAGTAGAACCTTTGACTCAAATCGAGAAAGTGCAAAAGACATTTCAGACAAATGCTAGTGGAACCTTTGACTCAAATCGAGAAAGTGCAAAAGACATTTCATGAAATGCTAGTAGAACTTTTGACTAAAATCGAGAAAGTGCAAAAGAATTTTCACAAAAATGCTAGTTGAACCTTTGACAAAAATCGAGAAAGTGCAAAATACATTTCAGACAAAGGCTAGTAAAACCTCTGACTAAAAATGAGAAAGTACAAAACACATTTCAGACCAATGCTAGTAGAGCCTTTGACTAAAATCGAGAAAGTGCAAAAGAATTTTCACAAAAATGCTAATAAAACCTTTGACTCAAATCGTGAAAGTGCAAAAGACATTTCATAAAATGCTAGTAGAACCTTTGACTTAAATTGAGAAAGTGCAAAGGACATTTCAGACAAATGCTAGTAGAGCCTTTGACTAAAATCGTGAAAGTGCAAAAGATATTTCAGGAAATGCTAGTAAAACCTTTGACTAAAATTGAGAAAATGCAAAAGACTTTTCAGACAAATGCTAGTAGAACCTTTGACTCAAATCGAGAAAGTGCAAAAGATATTCCAGAGAAATGTTAGTAGAACCTTTGACTCATATAGAGAAAATGCAAAAGACATTCCAGACAAATGCTAGTAGAACCTTTGACTCAAATCGAGAAAGTGCAAAAGAAATTTCAGACAAATGCTAGTAGAACCTTTGACTCAAATCGAGAAAGTGCAAAAGACATTTCATAAAATTCTAGTAGTACCTTTGACTTGAATCGAGAAAGTGCAAAAGACATTTCAAACAAATGCTAGTAGAACCTTTGACTCAAATCGTGAAAGTGCAAAAGACATTTCAGACAAATAGTAGTAGAACCTTTGACTTAAATCGAGAAAGTGCAATAGACATTTCAGACAAATGCTAGTAGAACCTTTGACTCATATAGAGAAAATGCAAAAGACATCCAGACAAATGCTAGTAGAACCTTTGACTTAAACCGTGAAAGTGCAAAAGACATTTCATAAAATTCTAGTAGATCCTTTGACTTGAAGCGAGAAAGTGCAAAAGACATTTCAGACAAATGCTAGTGGAACCTTTGACTCAAATCGAGAAAGTACAAAAGACATTTCAGACAAATAGTAGTAGAAACCTTCGACTTAAATCGAGAAAGTGCAAAAGACATTTCAGACAAATGGTAGTAGAACCTTTGACTCAAATCGAGAAAGTGCAAAAGACATTTCTGACAGATGCTAGTAGAACCTTTGACTCAAATCGAGAAAGTGCAAAAGACATTTCACACAAATGCTAGTAGAAACTTTGACTAAAATCAAGAAAGTGCAAAAGTCATTTCATACAAATGCTAGTAGAATCTTTGACTCCAATCGAGAGTTTAGGACAAATGCTAGTAGAGCCTTTGTCTAAAATCGTGAAAGTGCAAAAGACATTTCAGACAAATGCTAGTAGAACCTTTGACTCAAATCGAGAAAGTGCAAAAGACATTTCAGACAAATGCTAGTGGAACAATTAACTCAAATCAAGAAAGTGCAAAAGGACATTTCAGACAGATGCTAGTAGAACCTTTGACTCAAATCGAGAAAGTGCAAAAGACATTTCAGACAAATACTAGTAGAACCTTTGACTCAAATCGAGAAAGTGCAAAAGACATTTCACACAAATGCTAGTAGAAACTTTGACTAAAATCAAGAAAGTGCAAAAGTCATTTCATACAAATGCTAGTAGAATCTTTGACTCCAATCGAGAGTTTAGGACAAATGCTAGTAGAGCCTTTGTCTAAAATCGTGAAAGTGCAAAAGACATTTCAGACAAATGCTAGTAGAACCTTTGACTCAAATCGAGAAAGTGCAAAAGACATTTCAGACAAATGCTAGTGGAACAATTGACTAAAATCGAGAAAGTGCAAAAGACATTTCAGGGAAATGCTAGAAGAACCCTTGACTAAAATCGAGAAAGTGCAAAAGACATTTCATGAAATGCTAGTAGAACCTTTGACTAAAACCGAGAAAGTGCAAAAGAAATTTCACAAAAATGCTAGTAGAACCTCTGACTCAAATCGAGAAAGTGCAAAAGATCTTTTAGACAAATGCAAGTAGAACTTTTGACTCAAATATCAAAAGATATTTCATAAAATGCTAGTAGAACCTTTGACTCAAATCGAGAAAGTTCTAAAAATATTTCAGACAAATAGTAGTAGAACCTTTGACGCAAATCGAGAAAGTGCAAAAGACATTTCAGAGTTATGCTAGTAGAACCTTTGACTCAAATCGTGAAAGTGCAAAAGACATTTCATAAAATTCTAGTAGAACCTTTGACTCAAATCGTGAAAGTGCAAAAGACTTTTCAGACAAATGCTAGTGGAACCTTTGACTCAAATCGAGAAAGTGCAAAAGACATTTCAGGGAAATGCTAGTAGAACCCTTGACTAAAATCGAGAAAGCGCAAAAGACATTTCATGAAATGTTAGTAGTACCTTTGACTGAAATCGAGAAAGGGCAAAAGATATTTCACAAAAATGCTAGTAGAATCTTTGACAAAAATCGAGAAAGTGCAAAAGACATTTCAGACAAATGCTAGTGGAACAATTGACTCAAACCGAGAGAGTGCAAAAGACATTTCAGGGAAATGCTACAAGAACCCTTGACTAAAATCGAGAAAGTGCAAAAGACATTTCATGAAATGCTAGTAGTACCTTTGACTGAAATCGAGAAAGTGCAAAAGACATTTCAGACAGATGCTAGTAGAAACCTTTGACAAAAATCGAGAAAGTGCAAAAGACATTTCAGACAAATGCTAGTAGAACCTTTGACTCAAATCGAGAAAGTGCAAAAGACCTTTTAGACAAATGCAAGTAGAACCTTCGACTCAAATAGCAAAAGATATTTCATAAAATGCAAGTAGAACCTTTAACTCAAATCGAGAAAGTGCAACAGACATTTCCTGGAATGCAAGTAGAACCTTTGACACAAATCGAGACAGTGCTAACAAGTCAATGAAACATTCCAATTGAAAATTAGAAAGGAAAAATAATCACATCAAAAATTGGTTCCACAATTATATTCTTTTCACCAACCTGTTTACATTGCTGCACTACATAGAAAAGAAAAGGATTACGCTTCAAAAGTATTGTATATATCGTTCTGTACGTTCTGTATTAAAACATTTTATTCTCACTGGTCTCATGGAACGTGTATTTGTGTCACGTGAAAATTATGACATCATAAAATTCCATTGTTATTCGACTCTGAATAAAAATTGGATGTTTTAACCTAGATTACATTTTTGCAGTTTATCGTTTTATAACCTAGTTAAAATTAGCCACCTGTTAGAATGCACTAATGATTCACTTCCCAACAAAATAACATTTCATAATCGTCTATTGATACTCGCACGCACTCACTTATAAGGTTTAAAGGCCGCTCATTAATGGCAGAGGCAAGGGACAGTGGCATTACCCTATCAAGCAGTACAATGCCCTGGAGACTGACCATATATATATTTGATCAACAGACAAGCCTCCTCTCCACCCAAGCTAGGACAATGACTGCTGATGACTCAGCAGATAGACGTATAGGCTCCCGAAAGCTTTCTCCTTAGCTCATAAGGATGGTGAGGTTGCAACGACTAAAGAAACTAAAGAGTATGAGCTTGACATGATTCAAGTTTGGCGTTCACCAGTCAGGGACGTGACAACATCGGCCACTACAACTCAATGGGGGTAATGATACGTTAACCTAACCATCTACCTCCATAAAGTTCGACTAGATAAACCCTGAGCTCGGTTAAGTTTGCTAGGTTTTTGATCGCTCCCTGTCTACAGCCCACCAATCATCCCACCTGGATCTGGGTACCAATCTTCTCTAGGAGTTTATAATCAGGGTGTGAGTCTAACAACCTTATCCCCAGATAATTCTATTAGAGTAACAATGAAGATCTGACCTTCTGACCTCTAACCTTTCCAAGGGAAATAAGGTACAGTTGGCTTCATTAATTCTGGTATACTTCAAGGGAAGCTAAAGAGACATCAGTGAGCAAAGATGAAGATAAAAATATTATTATGAGTGAAAAAATTACCCATAATGTTTAAGGTGATTTGATCAGGGTAGAGTTTGAAGAATAATTGGTCAATGAATGAATATATTATTCGGAATGTTTTGAGGGGAGACCTAGAAATTTTTTTGGGGGTTGGGGGGGGGGGGTGTTGGCGTAGGAGAAAGCCTATAAATTCTTGGCCAGAGGGGGATTCTGGAGGTGTTTAAACGAACTGGTATTAATATCCCGTAACCTTAATAAAAATCAAAGTGTGAGTGTCAGTAGGTCAAGGACAGTGATCCTCAACATTTAGGGATTTACACTGACGATGTCTCTTCAACTATATACTCATTCTAGGTGTAATTATTGATTCCAAATCTACTTTTGAGAAAAAACATTGTCTCTTCTTCAAATGAACAATATAACTGTCATACTGAAAAAGTGTTCATGGATTTTTGGTATTTAATTTATCCAGAGGAAAATTTTTAATTCTATCATTCTACCTGGTTTTCAGTAGTGTTGTTTTTGGCCTTCAGCTGGTGACTACCTTCTTAATTTTTTTGCTTCCTCTCAAATTCCTAATAGAGATGATCTAGATATTAATCCTTGGCACTGTCGTTCAGTTAGCTCCTTGTGCATGTAGCATAAATATTTTCTTAATTTTGAACATCCTTTGCATTCAGATCTTCTCAGACAGTACCATACTGTACGCAATACTATAAAAACGTTCATTTAGTCTAGGTTTCTTCATTATAAAGCACAATAATACACAGTATTCTAAAGCATTTTATTCAAGAAGTATTATTCCAGCTGAATCAGTGGAACTTCAGAAGTTCAAACTTGCATTGAATATTTTTTTTGATGAACTGGTTGACATAAGTCTCACTTTATAGTTTATACATAACAGCCATCTATTTCCACATTGATGATGATCTTAAGATATTTTATATTCATTATACATTTCTTCTTATACAGTTTATTTCCTTTCTTCAGAGGGGGTATTTTTTCCTGTTGGAGCCCTTGGGTTTAGAGCATCTTGCTTCTCCAACTAGTGTTGTAGCTTAGCTAATAATAATAATAATAATAATAATAATAATAATAATAATAATAATAATAATAATAATAATAATAATAATAATAATAATAATAATAATAGTTTCACACCATCATTCTATGTGTCTCAGGAGAGAGAGAGAGAGAGAGAGAGAGAGAGAGAGAGAGAGAGAGAGAGAGAGAGAGAGAGAGAGAGAGAGAGAGAGAGAGAGAGTTCCCCTGATTGATCTATGCTGAGCCCCTCTCCAGAGAGAGAGAGAGAGAGAGAGAGAGAGAGAGAGAGAGAGAGAGAGAGAGAGAGAGAGAGAGAGAGAGAATTTTCCCTCTTTCGTATTCAGCAATGCCAAAGAGAGCTCGTCTTTTGGTAACTTTTTTCCATTTCCAGGTTAAGCCGAGAAAAGTTTCTTTATCTTGTGTCCTTTGAGATATATTTTTTTATTTCAATTCTTTTGGAAGTTTATAGTAAAAAGTGAGATAATCTAAATTTAATAAGAGGAAAATAAAAGGTACATTGTGCAGCTATTGGGGCAGAATCATTTCATTGTTCACGTATAGGAAATTCCTCTTCTGGAGTATAATTTCAGACGGAGATAGCAGGACGTAATTTCTTCCATTTGTAAACACAAATATTCATACTTCTTCCGTAAACAACAACAACAACAATGACTGGTGAACGACAGACTGGGGTTCGAGTCCAGCTCAAAATCGTTAGTTCTCTTAGGTCGCAGCAATCTCACCATCCTTCTGAGCTATGGAGGAGGGGGGGGTTGGGGGTTGGGGGACCCTATAGGTCTATCTGCTGAGTCATCATCCATTGCCTGGACCTCCTTGGTCCTAGCTTGGGTGGAAAGGGGGCTTCAGCGCTGATCATAACTATATATGGTTAGTCTGTATAGCGTTGTCCTGCAGGATAGGGCAATGTTACTGTACCGAGCCTCCACCATTTATGAGGCCTTTAAACCTTTAAAAAAATGCAAATGTTTATAATTCACTACGACAAATAGGCCTCAAACATGTCCTTATTCATGTCTGGGTTTTGGCCAGTTTCCATAACCAAGCTGGCCACTGCGGATTGGTGACGGTGGGAGACTTTTGTCTGATTGTTCGCAGCAAAACCAACCTTGTATGTGTAGCCTTGATTAGCTCACCTTTGCTGATCATGGCGTTACACAAACCCTTCCACCACGGTAGGGTTTAAATATAAAATCTAAGAGAAAAATCCCGACACAGTATATGTCCTAAGCAAATCATGTTTTTACCTCGCAAATTTACAGTTATACTGAAAACAGAATTATTAGTATTATCATTAATAAACAATATTATATGTGGGTGGCTCTTATTGAGCAAATAAATCATATCTTAAACCTAACCCATTTAAAATACCTCGTTTTAGCCAGCACTGTAAAGACTGTATCAAATTAATAAAAAAGGCAATGAAAAGAGAGAGAGAGAGAGAGAGAGAGAGAGAGAGAGAGAGAGAGAGAGAGAGAGAGAGAGAGAGAGATATTTGGTAATATGGAAAAATTGGTATTTTAACACTGAAACTGGGATTATTCCTTTTGTTTTAAATTATATATATATATATATATATATATATATATATATATATATATATATATATATATATATATATATATATATATATATATATATATATATATATATATATATATATATATATAATGTATATATATATATATATATATATATATATATATATATATATATATATATTTAATATATACTTTTATATATATACATATATATAATATACAGTATGGAGAGAGAGAGAGAGAGAGAGAGAGAGAGAGAGAGAGAGAGAGAGAGAGAGAGAGAGAGAGAGAGATTGGTAATTTGGAAAAATTGCTAACTTAATTTTCACAGATTGGAATTATTCCCTTTGTTTTGGATATATATATATATATATATATATATATATATATATATATATATATATATATATATATATATATATATATATATATATATATATATGTATATATATATATATATATATATTTTATATATATATATATATATATATATATATATATATATATATATATATATATATATATATATATATATATATATATATATATATAAAAAGAGAGAGAGAGAGAGAGAGAGAGAGAGAGAGAGAGAGAGAGAGAGAGAGAGAGAGAGAGAGAGAGAGAGAGAGAGACTACATGAAGATTGAAGACAACAGAATTGAGTACAAATGTAAATGTAAACATAAAAATTTCATTTCTAAATTTCAACTGTCACTTCTTCCCAAAATTCCCTCAGAGTTTCCTCACCTCGTCCTTACAAACCCCTCACTGTTTTTCTCACCTTCACAGTGAAGCTAGAAGAAACATTTTTCACAAAATTTCCAAGAGAAATATTTCCCTTCATACATCTTTCCTGGATCCAAACGGGAAGACAAGTTTTAAAACTTGGAGAGAGAAACCTTTTCGCATATTTCTTACTAAATTTCTTCCATGTTAAACAAGAGTTTCTTATGAGGTAATTTTATGTTGATCAGGCTGACATATGTCTAAGTTTATATAGGAAATATCTGTTTTAATGTTGTTATTGTTTTAAAAATATTTTATTTTAATTGTTCATTACATCTTATATCGTTTATCTATTTCCTTATTTCCTTTTCTCACTGGGCTATTTTTCCTTGTTGGAGTCCTTGGGCTTATAGTTTCTTGCTTTTCCAGCTAGGGTTATAGCTTAGCTAATAATAATAATGACAATAATAATAATAATAATAACTGATGGTTTTGTAAGCCTATTGGAAACACCCCTATCTCGCAATCCATGGGTCGGGAGTTCGAGATGCGCTCAAACCTGATAGTTTCTAGTAGTGTCTACAACCTTACCGTCTTTGTGAGCTTGATATAAGGGATTTGGGGAGGAGTATAAGTCTACAACCATTGCCTGGCACTCACTGGTTCTAACTTGGGTCAAGAATGCCCCTCTCCTCCAAACCTAGGACCAAGAAGGGCCAGTAGATACAGGTGATTTGGGAAGCATATAAGTATAAACTATTGCCTGGCCGTTCCTGTTCCTAACTAGGATCAAAAGGGACCCTCTCCTCCAAAGCTAGGACCAGTAGATACAGGTGATTTGGGGAACAGTAATTCTAAACTATTGCCTGGACTCCACTGGTCCTGACTTAAGTCAATAAAGGCCATTCTTTTAAGAAGCTAGGGCGAAAAAGGGCCAGGCAATGGCTGTTGATGACCCAGCAGGTAGATCTATAGATTCCCATAAGCCCCACATCCCTAGGGCAAAAGGGTGGTGAGGTTGCAGACACTATTTGAAACTACCAGGCTTGAGCGGGTCTCGAACTCCCGTTCAGCAGAATGCCAGGCAGGGAAGTTTCCAATAGACTACCACGACCATGTAAATAGAAGCAACATATCATTGTATGGGAATTTTCTAGGGCTGTGGTGGCCTATGTGGTAACGTCCCTGACTGGTGAACGTAAGACTGGGGTTCTAGTCCCTCTCAAACTCGTTAGTTCCTTTGGTCGCTGCAACCTCACCATCCTTGTGACCTAAGGATGGGGGGTTTGTGGGAACCTATAAATCTATCTGCTGAGTCATCAGCAGCCATTGCCTGGCCCTCCTTGGACCTAGCTTGGGTTGAGAGGGGTCTTGGGCGCTGATCATATGTATTTATATGGTCAGTCTCTAGGGCACTGTCCTGCTTGATAGGGCAATGTCACTATCCCTTGCCTCTGCCATTCATGACTGATTGAGTTAAAGTTTTCTGTCTTCCTGACATCTAAGGTCACTGACGCCGAGTGCCATTCATGAGCGGCCTTTAAATCTTTAAACGCGCATAGAGCTAATACACCAGCTTCCCTCTCAAAGCATTCGCTACTACACCGGTGGATTCGTTCCTATCGATCGCCCTGCTTCAAAGGTTAGGCCTCTAATTAATGTGAAAATTCAGATTAATCACAGCCGCCTCAAACCTAACAATGCGAGAGAAATTATTATTATTATTATTATTATTATTATTATTATTATTATTATTATTATTATTATTATCCAAGCTACAACCCTAGTTGGAAAAGCAAGATGCTATAAGCCCAAGGGCTCCAATAGGGAAAATAGTCCAAAGAGGAAAGGAAATAAGGAAATAAATAAATGATGAGAACAAACAGTAACAGGCTGAAATGTGAGTAGACTGAACTAGCAAAAGAAAATATGACGTGATTAAGCTGACCAGAGCAGTAATTGGTATTTATCGGTGTTAATGCTGTTGCGTCTTTTTCCTCTGTTAACTCTGGCTGAGCGGTAGAATACTATTGACGTGTGAATGAAGAATCTGCCTTTGTTTTTGTTTTTGTGTCCCTTACACTTCCTCGCTTGGAATAATTCCTTGACTGTGCTTGGTATTATCAGTCAGTAGTTACCTCCACCAATGAAATTGGAAGGAGCTTATATTTTCGCCCCTGTTTGTGCGTTTGTGTGTGTGTGTGTTTGTTTGGTAACAGCTTCACGGCCGTAATTTTAATCGTAGAGGAATGAAACTTGCAGAGATTAACACGTATGTTAAATGCTGGAATTGATTAAATTTTGGAAAGTCAAGGTAAAAGGTCAAGGTCACGGTCAAGCAAAATGTCTAATTCAAGTAATCACCCATAAGTTTGGATATCGTTCTCACAGCGACTTTAGACTAGGTTTATATTTCAATGCATGAAAATACATGCCAATTAAAACATGTTAAGGTCAAAGGTCAAGATCAAGGTCGAGAAAAAGGTTGAAAAATAAGCTGCCATGGCGTAGGTCTGCGCTCTACTGAGTGCCCCTCTAGTTTAGGTCCTATTACGTGCTCAGTGCTCAGTTAGTAATTTAGGTCTAATCAATTCAGTAATATTGACCACTACACAATTTCGGTTAAAGAGTATTGATTTGAATTTTCATTTTTGAACGACGATCCACTTGAATTTAGTTAATTTTGACTTCAGAACTTGAACTTTAACTTACCAGCTGACATACGAACCAAGGAGTTGAGGCTGGAACCAGGATAATTGAATTCCCTATTCCACTTAATATGACAAAGAGGCCTATCTAAGTTTGGAAATTACAGCATCCTCGGGGCTTATGCAATATAACTTGAGACAGTTTAGGAAGAATCAGGCAACCTTCTCTCTCTCTCTCTCTCTCTCTCTCTCTCTCTCTCTCTCTCTCTCTCTCTCTCTCTCTCTCTCTCTCTCTCTGTATAATGAATTGGATCCCGGGGAGAACAAAGTTCATAGCATTTCACTGATTTATTATTATTATTATTATTATTATTATTATTATTATTATTATTATTATTATTATTATTTTTATTATTATTATTATTATTATTATTATTATTATTAGTATTATTATTATTATTATTATTATTATTATTATTATTATTATTATTATTAGCCAAGCTTATAAGCCAATGGGCTTCAACAGGGAAAACAGCACAGTGAGAAAAGGTAAGAAAGAAATCGATAAATAACAAGAGAAGTAATGAACAATTAATATAAAATGTTTTAAGAACAGGAACAAAAGTAAAAGTAAATCTTAGAAGGGTTTTAGTAAGAATAAAACATCAAGAAATATTTACTACATTTCCACTGATAACAATATCTCGAACCTTTTTTTTTCAGCTTTGGTAAAACAATCATGTTCAATTCTTCACTCAAGCATGTTAGGAAAAGGGAAAGGAAATGTCAGTTACTAATTCTAAGGATTCTGTTTTCGTAGAAGGGAGCCTCTTGGGGCCGACTTAACCTACTCTCCCATGTAGTTTTTTTTTTTTTTTTTTTTTTTTTTTTTTTTTTTTTTTTTTTTTTTTTTTTGTATCTACTGCAATTTTTCTTTCTTTGTCGAAGAGACTTTTCAAATTCCTCCATAAGGTAAATATGGGTCCAATACGGCTGTGATTTTATGTATGACCCGATAATTACCTCCGCCAACGGAGTTGGAAGGAAGTTATGTTTTATCCCTTCTTTGTGTATTTCTTTGTGAATAGCTTTCTGACACCCAGTTTTAATCGTAGAGTAATGGAACTTGCAGGGATCAAATATTATGTAAAAAGCTGGAAATGAATAAATTTTGGAAGGTCATGGTCTAAGATGAAGGTCAGGCAAAATGTCCAATTCACGTAATCAGCCATAAGTTTGGATATCGTTGTCACAGAGACTTTAAACTTGGTTCATATTTGAGTCTATGAAAATCCAGGCCAATTAGTACATGTCAAGGTCAAAGGTCATGGTCAAGGTTGAGCAAAATGTCCAGAAATAAGATGCCGCAGTGGAGGTCTGTGCTCTACTGAGTACCCCTCTAGTTGTTGTTGTTGTTTTTGTTGTTGTTAATAAGCTGGATACATTATCACTAGGTTATTTAAGTTTTCCCGAGTGAGTACAGAAGTTTCCAAATTATATCACAAAAATTACCAAGCACATTTTATCCATATATTTGATAAATAATTCATAAGAGAAATTTTATCACCCAACTATCGAGAAATTATTTTAATCTTCGTAAACGATGTGCAAATTTTCGTATATTTCTAAAGGATGAAAATTATCATGTTTCAAGGAAAACATATTTCGCATTTATAATACCAGTAAATGTGTTTGTACATCTATAATGAAAACCGAAAGATTAGTCAATACACTTATCAGTATTCGTACTTATAATCCCAGAATATATATGCATATATATTCATAATATAAAAGCAAACATTTAAAAATAAATTTATTCAATGATGTAATACGGTCTCAAATCTGCTCTCCATATCATTAATTGTTTTGAAGCAGCTGAGCCGGGAATTAAATTGCATTGTCTTTCGTTTCAATAGAACACATACATTTATATATATATATATATATATATATATATATATATATATATATATATATATATATATATATATAAAGCTTTCTCTATAACAAATTAAACAACATCTAGTGGCAATTATCCCCTATATCTTTTTATTAAAATTCTAATTATCCGCTTTTTTGTACTGTAAGTTCTTTATCTATGAATTTTCTTCGTAAATCTACGGTCTGGACATAACGCTTTTCACTTACTCCTCTCTCGTATCACTCGTCCCAGTTCTAATCCCCACCCTACCTTCCCAATACCCTTCCCAAGAACATATACCTCCTCCTCCTCCTCATCCTCCTCCTTCATTCCCCCATTATCCGTACAATAAGGGGCTGGTTGCCTGATTCCTCTCTCCAATGCCTTCTATCAAAGACATCCACTTCCACCAAAAATCTTCTCTCCATATCATCCTTCACGTTATCTCGCCATATGATATATTAAGGGGTCGGTTTTCTGATGCGTCCTCTCCAATACCATCTATCAAAGGCTTCCTATTCCACCCAAATTCTCCTCTCCATATCATCCTTCCCCTTATCTCGCCATCTAATACATTCAGGGGTTGGTTGCCTGATGCATCCTCTCCAATGCCTTCTACGAAGGCATCCTCTTCCACCAAACCTCTTCTCTCCATATCATCCTTCACCTTATCTTACCATCTAATTCTCTGCCTCCCTCTTGATCTTTTACACCTAACAGGTTACTCCAAAGCTCCTCTAACCCCCTCCCCACCATCCATCCTAAATATGTGCCCAACTCTTATCCATCTTCATCAACTACAGCCAAAAAAAAAAAAAAAAAAAAAAAAAAAAAACCGTATTCAAGAAATCTTATAATTCCTTTTCCATAATGTAACAAATTGATCAGTTGTGGACATGGCATTTTGAACGAAATACTGATTGCTTATTGGTGTTACATAAAAGGATAATATAGAGAAAAGTTTTGGAATAACGGGCACTGCCATTATTATTATTATTATTATTATTATTATTATTATTATTATTATTATTATTATTATTATTATTATTATTATTATTATTATTATTATTATTATTATTATGATAATAATAATAATAATAATAATAATAATAATAATAATAATAATTATTATTATTATTATTATTACTATTATTATCATTATTATTATTATTATAAAGGCCACAAACCTATCTGGAAAACAGGATACTATAAGCCCAAGGGCTCCAACAGGGAAAATTAACCCATCGAGGAAAGGAAATAAGGAAATAAGTAAAATAAGTAACGAATAAAGAATAAAAAAAAAATATCATAACATAACAACCTTAAAATAAATCTTGTCATATATAAACTATAAGGAGAGTTGGAAGACCCAGGCCTACATGGCTGAGGACTATGAAGCACGAAGTGGGAGATGATGAATGGAGAAGTATCAAATTGAAAGCTCAAGATAAAGACTACTGGCGACATGTAACCGAGTCCCTTTGCGTCTATAGGCCTAGGAAATGATGATGATGATGATGATGATGATGATACAGATAAACTATGAGGAGAGTTCCAGATAACAATTTTCAGTCCTCAAAGGGATATGTCTCTGACAAGATTTCAATAATATACCAAAAAACACCACTAACCTGTAGTGCAGGTTAAAAACAGTTTGCAGGTCATGAAGAATTGGATTTGTACCGCGATGATGCCTGTAAATTAAATACAATCGTAAGAAATGGCTTTTTGCAATAATTATTTATTTTAACTTTATATTAATATCTCGACTTTAACATGTAATTAATTGGCGTGGATTTCCATACACTCAAATATAAACCAAGTTTGAAGTCTCTGTGATTACAAACTTGGCTGATTACGTGAATTGGATCTTTTGCTGGACCGTGACCTTGCCCTCTGACCTTCCAAAATTTAAAAGTTAATCCCTGCAAGTTTCATTATTCTACGATTAAAATTGTTACCAGGAAGCTGTTCACGAACAAACAAACAGGGGGGAAAACATAACCTCCTTCCAATTCGTTGGCAGAGGTAATCTTATCTATCTATATATATATATATATATATATATATATATATATATATATATATATATATATATATATATATATATATATATATATATATATATATATATATATATATACCAGAATCAAGATAATTCGAATTGAAAAATTCCAGCACAATACTTAAAAACAAATCAAGTAAATTTAAGGTTCTAAACTGTACAGCACATTATAAATCCCATCAAATTCAGCTCTATAAATTACAAGATTTTGTAAGCTTTCTTGCAAACGAAGCACGAAGTCACCTAGAACTCTTACCAGATGTACGATGACATCAAAAGATGCTTAGTCTCGAGTGAAACCAATATCTTAGAGGTTAGCTGAGTTGCAACCCCTGGGAGTGGGAGAGATAGGAAGTGGATAGATTATAGATATAATCAATGTAGATAAACAGTGCCACTGACATCTATGTGTGTCTTTCATTTAAATTGTTTATAATGTTTTGGAATAAGTAAAATCTATTATTATTATCATTATTATTATTATCATTGTTGTTGTTGCTGTTTTTGTTGTTGTTGTATAATAATAATAATAATAATAATAATGATAATAATATTATTATTATTATTATTATTATCATTATTATTATTATTATTACTATTATTATTATTAATATTAGCTAAGCTACAACCCTAATTGGGAAGGCAGGATGGTATAACCTAAAGGGCTCCAACAGGGAAAAATAACCAAGTGACGAAAGGAAACAAGGAAAGGAATAACCGATAAAAACAATAAACAATTATTATAAAATAAGTTAAGAACCATAACATTAAAATAGATGGGAATTAATAATCCTTCCTTTTCCATATTTTGAATCAGGCTGTGAAGTGTAATTTTACATATTTTTCTTTTATACTTTTAAAATCACCGGAGGCAAACCTATTACATCAGAGGCCTTCTACGGCAGAGATTATATATATATATATATATATATATATATATATATATATATATATATATATATATATATATATATATATATATATATATATATATATATATATATATATATATCTATATATATATATATATATATATATATATATATATATATATATATATATATATATATATATATATATATATATATATATATATATATAATATATATGTACAGTATAATATATATATATATATATATATATATATATATATATATATATATATATATATATATATATATATATATATATATATATATATATATATATATATATATATATATATATATATATATATATATATACAATATAATATATATGTACAGTATAATATATATATATATATATATATATATATATATATATATATATATATATATATATATATATATATATATATATATATATATATATATATAATGATGTAGTTGAACGACCTGAAAGTTCAGGTAAACAAAGATTATGACGTAATAAGATTTCATCCTCTTCATCTTCTGCAACAAAGAATTACTTATAAGTCTTAAATCCTCTTCGTTAAGAAGTAATTGAAGGATCTTCTCGTCATTTCGAAGTATTAAACATTTATATCGTCGTCGGTAATTGGAGGAAAAGAAGACAAAGGAGAATCACAAAACAGCGAGCAAAAAATGTTTTGGATTTCTAAAGGTATCTGCGTACAGTTGTATATACACTAAAATAAATTTCATACACCCACAGACAGAGAGGCCCTTTGCGACAATAGGCGTAAGAGGAGGTGATGGTGATATGCATATATATATATATATATATATATATATATATATATATATATATATATATATATATATATATATATATATATATATATATATATATATATATATATATATATATATATATATATATATATATATATATATTGTAAAATATTTACTTGTATTTTAATCTTTAAAATAAAACTTTGTTAAATTGTAGAATAAAACTTTTGTCGGGTAAATTTAATACTTGTTAAAACTAGTGGGTTGTTCCCATGATAGTTTGGTTCCGATTTTCATTTTTGTCTTGTCTCGCAAGGGAGCTGTCATTCTGTTCACAGTTTTAGTTCACGGCCTAGACTCGCACAGGGTGGAGGTAAGGGTGGTCTTTGTATTGTGACGGGCCGAGAGAGGAGTTGTGAACTCAAAGGCAGGATGCAATCAACTGAGTTTATTAAGGAACACTCTTCTTTATATACAAAACCTCATGGCAACAGGACATGACCTGTTCGAGAGACAGACAATGTTACAGAGCAAAACGGAGACATGATCATTCAGGTTCTTTTTAGTGCGAGGGAAAAGCGCAGATACAAGCATAATATATACAACATGATTATGTACAATTGTGTGCCACATGGTTGGTACATGGCTCCCCCCCTAAAAATGACATACTGCTGCACATGTTAAATAGGGCGCCCTGATCTAGAGAGGCGAACTGTAGGCGGGTCATCTGCAGAAGATAAGCAGGTTTTAGACGATCAATGGAGACCCAGTCTTCTTTGCCCCGAATGTTTAGTAGGAATGCTTTCGGACTGCGTCCGATCACAAGGAAAGGGCCCGTGTAACGGGGCGTTAGTGGTGGCTTGCTAGTGTCGTTGCGCAGGAAGACGTGCGTTGCAGAGTGCAAGTCCGTTGGCATGTGATGCTTCGCTGGGGGCTTGTAAGTCTGGCGGCACGGAGTAAATTTTCCCACGACGTGACGTATGCGCTAGGGATCGTCGGAGGAGGTTGTAGAAGGAAAAAATTCGGCAGGGACGACCAACGGGTCGCCATACACCATTTCAGCTGCCAAGACATCGAGGGCGTCTTTAGGAGTGGTCCTTAGTCCCAGGAGGACCCAGGGAAGTTGAGTAAACCAGTTGCAATCCTTGCAGCGGGACATCAAAGCTGCTTTGAGGGTGCGATGAAAACGTTCAACGATTCCATTGGCAGCGGGGTTGTAGGCCGTTGTCTGATGTAGGGTGATGCCCAGGAGATTCGCTAATGACATCCACAATTGAGAGGTGAAAGTGGTTCCCCTGGCAGAAATAATATGCTCAGGGATACCGAATCTTGAAATCCATCCAGAGAGTAAGGCAGATGTACATGAGGCGGACGTTGCAGTTTCCATGGGAATGGCTTCAGGCCAACGAGTGGAGCGGTCGATGATGGTAAACAGGTAACGATGTCCTTGTGATGTGGGTAGGGGGCCTACAACGTCGACGTGAATGTGTGCGAAACGACGCTGAGGTTGAGGA
Source organism: Palaemon carinicauda (assembly GCF_036898095.1). NCBI lineage: Eukaryota > Metazoa > Arthropoda > Malacostraca > Decapoda > Palaemonidae > Palaemon > Palaemon carinicauda. Next base: position 73,364,788 of record NC_090727.1, on the reverse strand, counting down.
AAGGTGCCCACTCCTGAATCCGTGTGTCGATGTACTTTGGAAGTTTGGCAAGAAGTACAGGCACGGACCCAATCCTTAGCATCCTTATAAATGCCGTGCCAAATGAACTTTGCCTTCAGCAGCTGTACAGTAGAACGGCACGAGGGATGTGAAAGGCCGTGAATGAAATCAAACACCTGTCGGCGCATGGGAGCAGGAATCCAAGGTCGCGGTCTACCAGTACTGATGTCACAGAGGAGGGTGTTGTTGGAGTCTACGAGGGGAAAATCTTCCCAACGGAGGGACGTGCAAGATGTCCTACAAGCTTGATACTCTGGATACTGTCGTTGGGCTTCAGCCAGGGCGTTGTAATCCAATCCCAGTTGAACGCCAGCCAACGTGTTTCTTGACAGGGCATCGGCAATGGGATTCATTTTCCCAGGGACGTATTGGAGGGTGCAATTGTATTCAGCCACGGCGGAGAGATGTCGGCGTTGACGGGCGTACCAGGCGTCAGACTGTCGAGTGAAGGCGTGCACCAGAGGCATGTGGTCTGTGCGAATGACGAAGGGGGTACCTTCTAAGAAATGGCGAAAGTGACGGACAGCCAAGTGCACCGCCAGAAATTCTCGATCGAAGGTAGAATAACCCAATTCTGCCTTGGACAGTTTTCTGCTGAAGAAGGCCAATGGGCGGGGCGAGCCTTTGACCACCTGCTCGAGTACTGCACCAATAGCGATGTCGCTGGCATTGGTGGAGAGAAGGAGAGGGGCGTGTGGGATAGGAAAAGTGAGAGTAGCAGCAGTTGATAGGGCCTTCTTTGCATTGCAGAACGCTGCTTCTTGAAGGGGACCCCACTTCAGGTCCTTTGGCTTGCCCTTGAGGGAGGCATAGAGGGGAGCAAGAGTGGCGGCAATGGCTGGCAGAAAACGGTGATAATAGTTGATCATGTCCAAGAATTCCCGCAGAGTTTTGACGGTCGAGGACGCGGGGAAGTTCTGAACGGCAGCTACCTTCTCAGGGAGGGGATGGACTCCTTCAGGAGTGATACGGTGCCCTAAGAATGACACTTCGTTGGCGCCAAAGGTACACTTGTCGTACCGGACTACAAGGCCGTTTTGTTGCAGGCGGTCGAGCACGATGCGCAAGTGACGGAGGTGTTCCTCTTTTGCGGAGGAGAACACAAGTATGTCGTCCACATAACATACACAGAAAGGGAGGTCCCCTAAGATGCCATCCATGAGACGTTGAAACGTTGCTCCAGCATTACGAAGGCCAAAACAGGAGCAATTGAAGGTGTATGTACCAAACGGAGTGGTGATGGCGGTCTTGGGAATGTCTTCTGGGTTCATAGGCACCTATAATACCCCTTCAGGAGGTCGAGCGTAAAAAAAACCTTTGCTTTGTGCAGGTAGGAGGTCACATCGGCAATGTTTGGGAGGGAGTTTTGATCCGGTTCTGTTTGCATGTTCAGGCGCCTGTAATCCCCGCACGGACGGAGGGAGCCGTCTTTCTTCAGAACGATGTATAAGGGTGACGACCATGGGCTGGAGGCCTTTTGGCAAAGGCCCATTTTATCTATTTCGGCGAACGTCTGTTTGGCGGCTGCCAATCGTTCCTGTGCCAGACGTCTAAATTTTGCGAAGACTGGGGGTCAAGTCGTCTTGATATGGTGATAAATACCGTGCTTGGCAGGAACCGTGGGCGTTTGGCAAAGTTCTGGACGGAAAACTTCCGGGTACGACGTGAGGAGGTGGGCGTAGGCATCCGTGGGTGCGCTGATGTGGAGAGTGAGGTTAGAGGGGGCGGATTGAAGAGGTGTCGACAAGTACGAGTCTGCGTTGACCAATCGTCGGTGGGCGACATCGACCAGAAGGTGGAAATGAGAGAGGAAATCCGCACCGAGGATTGGCATTGTGACGTCAGCAACGAGAAACTTCCAATTGAATTTACCGTTTCCGAACAACAATATGAGGTTCTCGTAACCGTAGGTGGGTATCGCAGATCCGTTAGCAGCTACCAAGCAGACGTCGGCAGATGTAGACAGACTACGTCGTGCCTTGAAGAGTTTCCTTAGCAAAAGAGAACGACAAGCACCCGTGTCTACCAAAAATCGCACGTCCATTCCTGCATCCTGTAAAAAGAAAAGATTAGAAACATGGGAGGCCACCGCCACAAGCGATGGCCTACTTACACGTTTTTTGGCCACTGACAATCCTTGGCACATTTCTTCGCTGTTGCCCCGAATCTGAAGTGGTAGTAGCAAAACTGCGGCAGATGGGAGGTAGTAACTGGCTGTAGAAGTCGTTCGTTAGGGCGCGAGCGATTGGTGGGTGGTGGGCGGCTTTGTCGCCGCTTCGGCACGTCACGGGGTAGGCGTGTATGTCCTACGGCATTCATGTTAGCTTCGGTTGACGTTGAGTAGGCATCCTCATCGTCAGGGGTCGAGGCGTTGATGGAGGTCTTGAAGTGGCTGTCCATAAGGGCGTCGGCTTTGGTCATCAAGTCCTTTATGGGTAAACTATCGACATCGGGTATGGCTGCGCGTACAGGTTCAGGTAAACGGCGTATCCAAAGGGCACGAAGTAGGTTCACCTCACGAGGAGAGCCGTCTGCGGTAGGTTGGAGCCGAGCGATACTGGTCATTTCCCTGAGGGCAAGCGAAGCCCTTTGGTCCCCCAACGGTTGTTGCGAGAGCTGAAAAACTTTGCTATACGGGCAGCTGGTGACGGCGAGTACTGCTGCAGAAGGTATGATTTGAGGTTGTCATACACTATTGGGGTGTCTCCTTGTTCACAAAGCCAGTCGGATATTTCTGGGAAGGTGTCCTCGGGTATCGCAGCGAAAACATAATCCGCTTTGGTTGTTGAGCGAGTCACGCCCCTGATACGAAACTGAACTTCTGAGCGCTGAAACCAAGCAAACGCTTCTCCGGTGGCGAACGGTGAAAGTTTCAATGGGGCGGCGCCAACTGCTGTAGTAGAGTCTGTCTCCGTCATAGTACCAACGATGGAGGGGCGAGGGAGGTGGGGGTGGAAGGCAGTGGGAGCGAGTCGACTTCCGGGGTCACCAATGTGACGGGCCGAGAGAGGAGTTGTGAACTCAAAGGCAGGATGCAATCAGCTGTGTTTATTAAGGAACACTCTTCTTTATTTACAGAACCTCAAGGCAACAGGACATGACCTGTTCGAGAGACAGACAATGTTACAGAGCAAAACGGAGACATGATCATTCAGGTTCTTTTTAGTGCGAGGGAAGAGCGCAGATACAAGCATAATATATACAAAATAATTATGTACAATTGTGTGCCACACGGTTGGTACAGTATTAGCTTATTTTCATTGCTGTTTAGAAAAAGTGTATTGAGCCATATATAATATTGAGAGTTAATAATTTGTTATAGCCAGTTACTAACAGTTTGTGTTAAATTTGTATAAATTTTGTTTGGTTCTATATATGGCTGTTATTTCTGTTTTCAGCTTCTGGAGTAGAGGTCCTCTCCATTGATCGTCTAAAATCTGCTTATCTTCTGCCAGATGACCCGCCTACAGTTCGCCTCTCTAGATCAGGGTGCCCTATTTAACATGTACAGTATGTCATTTTTAGGGGGGGAGCCATGTACCAACCGTGTTTCACACAATTGTACATAATTCCTTTTGTATATATTATGCTTGTATCTACGCTCCTCCCTCGCACTAAAACGAACATGAAAATTCGTGTCTGGTTTTTCCTCAGTGATATTGTCTGTCTTGTGAACTTGTCATGTCCTGTTGCCTTGAGGTTTTTTATATAAGGAGAGTGTTCCACAACAATATAACTCAGTCGTTTCCAATCTGCTTTGAGTTCACATCCTCTCCCGGCCCGTCACAACTTATTCCAATTTGAAGAAAGAGTTGTTGAATGCTTATTATATGAACTCTGATTATTATAGAACTGAATTTCGGCATGCTCGTATTTCCCCCCATCAGAATTTTCGACAGTTTGACTTTACTTTACGTAGACTCTTGAATCATTGGTTGGAAACATCGAAGGTAAATAATAGTTACGAATCTTTATCGGATTTCATATTGTGTGACCAATTATTAGCTTCAGTAACTCCCGACTTGCGCAGTACCCTTAAAGATAGAAAGTGGCATACTTTTGATGAATTGATTAACGAGGCAGATACTTATGCGGCTGCTCATAACTTGTATACCAAATTGTCTAAAAGTAGTTCGAGGAGGTCTGTGGTCAATAACACTAATTCATTAAAGAATTCCGATCATTCAGTCGCACAGCCAAATATTACAAAAGTAAAAAGGAAAATAGTTTGTCATGGTTGCGGTTTAGAAGGTCTTATAAGACCATAGTGCCCTCAGAATAAATCTTTGATAAGGAAGGAGAATCCTATGATTCATAATGTTATAACTAGTTCTGATCATACGAGTGATGATTCCGGAGTTGGTAATGTCGTTCCCCATAAAGTTAATTTTGTTTTTGACTCTACTGTATGTGGCTCTTTGAAATTTGAAAATTGCAAGGTAAATGGTGCTAATATCTCGACCATGGTACGTGATACTGGGTGTACTTGTGTAGTTGTGTCGGAACAGTTATTACCGCCCATACCTTTTGATGAACAAACCAAATTTGCGTCTGTTGGTGATTATTTGGGTAGAACTGATAAATTCCCGGTGGTTAAGTGTCATATTGCTTGTGATTATTTTACGGGATGGACTGAAGTGGTAAAGGCACACATTAAGTTTTGTGGTGTGCTTATAGGACAAGTGGAGGATAATGATATCTCTACCTGCCAATCTGTTATGACCAGAGGTCAAGTAAAAGCCGATAGTGCTCGTCCTGCTCCCCTTATTACAAATAAATCTAAGGTTCTTGGTGACTTAAACGTGAGTGTGTCGGATTTTAAGCAAGAGTAAATGAATTGCCCTTCTTTGCAGAGCATTCGTGAGAAGCTTGATAAAAATATTAATGAAATATCCAAGGGAAATATTTACCAGTATATTATTGACAAAGGTTTCCTTTATAGGAAGTGTATACAGAGTAACAATAGCGTGATGTTAGGAGTAAAAGTTTTAGTGGTACCACTAAAGTTCAGGGAATTAATTATGAAAGTGGCTCACGATTCATTGTTGGCTGGACATTTTAGTAATTGTAAAACTAAAGACAAAGTGTTTGCATTGTACTTTTGGCCAGGTGCTACAGCTGACATCCTGCGTTATTGTAGATCATGTGATATATGTCACAGAACTACTTCCCAAGGTCGTGTCAAGAAGGCACCACTTCAAACAGTACCTATAATAACCGAACCTTTTGCAAAGGTCGCAGTTGATATAGTTGGGCCTTTGTCACCCCCTTCTGAGGACGGTCATAGGTTTATTTTGACATTAGTTGATTGTGCTACACGTTACCCTGAGGCTATCCCTCTAAAGAGAATAGATTCTATTTCTTGTGCTGAAGCCCTATTAAGTATCTTTACACGTATAGGTATCCCAAAAAAGGTTCTATCAAATAGGGGACGTCAGTTTGTTTCTTCAGTGATGGAAGAAGTGCATAAGTTACTTAATATAAAGCCAATTTTTACATCACCATACCATTCACAGGCTAATGGGTATTGTGAGTGTTTTAATGGGGTATTGAAAAGTATAATTAAAAAGATTTGTTCAGATTATCCTCGCTGTTGGCACAGATACCTTCCGTGTGCCTTATTTGCTGTTAGAGAAATCCCTAACAATACTTTAGGATTTTCTCCTTTCGAACTGATTTATGGACGAAATGTGAGAGGTCCTTTATCCATATTGAAAGAGTTGTTTACTAATCAGGACCTTAATAAAGAAATTAGGAATTCTTATGAGTATGTGTTGGATCTGCGTGATAGGTTTGAGGAAACATGCCCAGATCGCACTCCAGAATGCCAAGGTTAATTTTAGCAAATATAAAACTTATGATGATCTGAAAACATCTAATAGAAAATTTGTTATCGGTGATGAGGTTCTGTTACTGTTACCTTCTGACACTAATAAGCTCTTATCTCAGTGGCAGGGTCTATATAAGGTAATTGGCAAGAAAGGTCAGGTTGATTATATTATAGAAGTAAGGAATAAACATAAAGTTTTCCATGTAAATATGTTAAAAAAAGTATTACCGTAGGGCCACTATTAACAATTTGCAAGTGTTTGATGAGGTTACCCCTTTTGAACAGGAGGTTTTAATGGGACATCTGGATTTGGTACAGGTTGCTGTAGTTACTCAATGTACAGATTCTCCTTTGCCAGTGTTAGATACAGAGTCTGGGACTGAACCTGATGTGAATCCTTATCTAACTACAGTTATCCATTTTGTTAGACAGCTATAAGGATGTTCTTAGTGATATACCTGGTTGTGTTGAAAACTTTAGTCATTCCATACAGTTAACAACCACTGAGCCTGTCAAGAGAAAGCCTTACGCTGTTCCTTATCACTTAAGAGAGGTATTTAACCGTGAAGTTGATAAATTGTTGGAGCTTGATATAATTGAAGCATCTATATCTAACTATTGTTCACCGGCTGTGCTTGTAAAAAAATCTGATGCCAGTTATCGGATGTGTATAGATTTTAGGCAGTTAAATGCCGCAACAGTGTTTGATTGTGAACCTATTCCTACTATAGATGAGAACTTAGACAGATTTTCAAACTACAAATATTTGTCGGAAATTGATCTGGCTAAAGCTTATTACCAGGTTCCAATGGAAGAATCCTGCCGGAAATATACTGCATTCAGTACTAATAGGGGATTATTTCAATTCAAAAGAATGCCATTTGGATTAAGTACTGCATGTAGTACATATAACCGTCTGATGCGCCAAGTGTTGAAAAATTTAGACCACGTTAGTTTTTATTTTGATAACATTTTTGTTCACTCTAGCTCATGGCCTGAACACCTGGTGGCCCTCGAGAAAGTGTTTGCCAGACTTCGCAGTTGGAATTTAACTTGTGGTCCCTGTAAGTGTCGTTTTGGTTACGAGGTAATTCACTATTTGGGATACCAGATTGGTAGGAACTCTCTGCAACTATTACCAGATAAAGTACAAGCAATTGTGGATATGCCTTTTCCAAGTAAGAAACGGCAATTACGATCACTTTTAGGGTCTGTTTCTCTCTATAGAAGATTTATTCCACAATTTGGAAGTATCTCTGCTCCTCTGTCTGGTTATTTAAAAAAATCAACCTGATGTAATCATCTGGAATGCTAAGACGAGAGAAGCATTTGAGATGTTGAAAGCAAAGTTAACACATGCTCCTCTTTTGCAATTACCAGACCTTAGAAAGCCATTTGCTCTGAGAACAGATGCAAGTGATCATGGAATAGGTGGTGCACTGTTGCAATACGATTCCGAGGGTATACCATTTCCTATTGCTTACGCTAGTCGTAAGTTGCAAACTTCAGAATTTAACTATTCAGTCATTGAAAAAGAAACCTTAGCAATTGGTTGGTCTGTGAGAAAGTTCCAACAGTACCTATATGGAAGATAATTCTTTTTAGAGACTGACCATCGTCCTTTAACTTATCTGAGAAATATCAAAGCTCATAATGCAAGACTGAAGCGCTGGAGTCTCCTTCTTCAGGATTACCAGTTTCATATAACTCATATTAAAGGAGCTGCCAATGTTCTAGCTGATGTATAGTCCCGCAATCCCACGTAGGTTAAAAATTTTCCCTGAAAATTATCTTGGGGTGGAAGAATGTAAAATATTTACTTGTATTTTAATCTTTAAAATAAAACTTTGTTAAATTGTAGAATAAAACTTTTGTCGGATAAATTTAATACTTATTAAAACTAGTGGGTTGTTCCCATGATAGTTTGGTTCCGATTTTCATTTTTGTCTTGTCTCGCAAGGGAGCTGTCATTCTGTTCACAGTTTTAGTTCACGGCCGAGACTCGCACAGGGTGGAGGTAAGGGTGGTCTTTGTATTAGCTTATTTCCATTGCTGTTTAGAAAAAGTGTATTGAGCCATATATAATATTGAGAGTTATTAATTTGTTATAACCAGTCACTAACAGTTTGTGTTAAATTTGTATAAATTTTGTTTGGTTCTATATATGACTGTTATTTTTGTTTTCAGCTTCTGGAGTAGAGGTCCTCTCCAGCCTTTACCCACGAAGAATCTACTGCCAAAATTTACTGTCAATTTAGTCATGAAGTTCTACTTTCAAGTTATGTATAAATGTTATGTATATATTATGTATAAATAAACTGTTTATGGCTTTTTATACAGTTTATGATTGCACCTCGACTTAGGACCATCCCATACGTCATGAACAGCATGACTTATTTTACATTTGTTTAAATAATTCTACACACACACACACACACACACACACACACACACACACATATATATATATATATATATATATATATATATATATATATATATATATATATATATATATATATATATATATATATATATATATATACACATACATACATATATAATACTGTGTGTGTGTTTATATCAGTCTTCATATATTGACACATGCATAGGATCTAAAACTTGCACAAAAACTATATATTTGTGCATACATACATACATATATATATATATACATACATATATATATATATATATATATATATATATATATATATATATATATATATATATATATATATATATATATATATATATATATACTGTATATATATATATATACATATATTTACATACATACATATAAATATACGTATAAAGTATATATATATATATATATATATATATATATATATATATATATATATATATATATATATATATATATATATATATATATAAAACTCCAGCAAGACCAGAGCCTGAAAAAGGACCAAACTAGACAAAACAGTCTGTCTCATGAGCTCATAATGTACAACAACAAACGATTATAATTTTCTATTCCTTTACTTTACCATAAGCAAAGATATAAAGAAAATATAATTTCCGATTGTGTATGACAAGAAGAGATAAAATACGGAATGAGGTAATTAGGGGTACCACATGAGTTAGAAAGCTATCAGATAAGATCCAAGAAAGTAGACTGAGGTGGTACGATCATGACATGAGAAGAGATGAACACTACTGGGAGGAGAGTGATGAAAATGGAGGTAGAGGGAACGAGAAGGAGAGGGAGACCAAAGCGAAGGTGGATGGACTGTATCCTGGATGACCTTCGATCAAAGAGATTAACCGGTGATGAAGTGCAGGACAGAGGTAGATGGAGAAAGCTGACCAGAAACATCGACCCCACATAGAAGTGGGAAAAGATGTAGACAAAGTATGATGTTTAACTCTGGGTAAAAAAGATGAACTATTTTCCATTTAACGAGTTTTTTTATATATATGAAACTTTGCCTTCCACTAGATTTTTTTCATATTCATATATGCCCTTCGATCTCAACTGTCAATGAATAAATTGAAAAATCGGAACGTAAAATTCACAACCATAAAAACGTGTCAGAATCACTTGAATATTTTTCAAACTATTTTTTTTTACAAAGATTAATTGTTTTAAAATCATGAATTGAAAGATCTGCAAAGGAATGAATTCAAATATAGTATTAATAAGTGTGTACTTCATGTATATACTTTGAGTAAATTCACAAGCACGTGCGCGCACACGCACACACACATACACACACACACACACACACACACACACACACACACACACACACATATATATATATATATATATATATATATATATATATATATATATATATATATATATATATATATATATACATATACATATACATGTTAGTTTGTATATTATGTACATGGGGGTTACGGATAGAAACCTGATAATATATAGTTGATTGTATAATAGCAAATTTCACAATGATATCATGTGTCCCTTTATATAAAACGTATGCTTTTGTTAGCCACTGGTAAGTTTATCATATAAAAAGAAAATTGCTGAGGGCTGAGATAGTTTTAGAAAGCATAAAAATAAATGAGAAATTAAGAAAAATTACTGTATACTGTCGGAATATACTTAAAAAAATGAAAAGTCACTTTCTAAATAAAAATTATGTAATATGTTTGTTTGATTGCATAATTCACTTATGTTGTTTATTACACAATTCCCTATCTATCTTACAGCCAACAATTGACTGAATTTACACAACGAAAGTTACAATGATACAAACTCCACTGAAAACAGATCTATGGTGCATATAAATTTTATAAATTAGACATCGCAAACCCATATTACTAGTTGCTCATGAATGGCAGAGACAAGGGAGAGTAACAGTGCCCTAGAGACTGACTATATATATGATCAGCGTTCAAGGCCCCTTCCCACCCAAGCTAGGAGAAGGAAGGACCAGGAAGTGGCTGCTGATGATTCAGCAGGTAGACCTATAGGCTCGCCTAAACCCCACATCTTAGGTCAAAAGAATGGAGAGGTTGCAGACACTACATGAAACTATCGAGTTTTTGCAGGACTCAACCTCCCGTCCAGCAGAACGCCAGATGGGACGTTTCCATTAGGCCACCACAACCTTAATATACGAAGGGTTGTGGTGTACTGTTAAAAAAGTCCCTGCTTGGTGATCGGCAGACAGGCGTTCGAGTCTCGCCCAAGCGCGTTAGTTTCTCTGGTGTCTGCAAGGTTACCATCCTTGTGAGCTGAGGATAGAGGTATTGGGGGAACATAGAGATCTACTTGCTGAGTTATCAGCAGCAATTGCTGGCCCTTCCTGGCCCTAACTTGGAAATGTGGTTTGGGCGCTGATCATATATCCCTTGCCTCTGCCATTCATGAACGGTCTTTAAAACCTTTCAGATAATATCAGAGGTACACAAATAGTAACAGAACATCTGTACATATACAAATACGTGAAATTATTTAGCAAACCGAATGTTCCGCTAAGCAATAGAACAATACTATAATAATAATAATAATAATAATAATAATAATAATAATAATAATAATAATAATAATAATAATAATAATAATAATAATAATATCCTTTATTTCCTATGTTACATTGGGTATTCTATATTACCTCACAGTCCAACAATTTTCATTATTTCCGAGTTCTCATTTATACATACGCGAACAACAGGAAATTAATCTAAAGCGTATATTCGCTAGAGTGACTAAACTAAAATTGAATGGAAGTTTCAATTTGATGTGCGTTCAGGACAATATAATGAAAGCGAAATAAAACGTCAGTCATGAAGCAGAGCTTCTGTTCGATGGTTTGTCTACGCCTTTCTACCCGATAATTTCTTCAAAAAGGTTGTTATACACAACATAGGAGGTTTCTAAGTAATGTAACAGAAGCTTGCTTATTTCCCGTTTTCTATTAAGATTTTGGTAACCTATATTTCGTTTTCTATTTAGATTTTGGTAACTTATTTCCCGTTTTCTATAAAGATTTATGGTTACTTATTTCTCGTTTTCTATCAAGATTTATGGTAACCTATTTCCCAATTTCTATTAAAATCTTGATAAACTGTTGCAATTTTCTATTAAGATTTTGGTAACCTATTTCCCCTTTTCTATCAAGATTTTGATAACATATTTCCCCTTTTCTATTAGGATTTGGGTAACCTATTTTCCATTTTCTATTTAGATTTTGGTAATCTATTTCCCGTTTTCTATTAAGATTTTGGTAACCTATTTCCCGTTTTCTATTAAGATTTTGGCAACCTGTTCCCCATTTTCTATTTTAATTTTGGTTACCTTCCATTCCAGCTTGTCTGGCGCTCATTTGGCGACGCAGAATTGTACCTAAACCTCAAGGAATAGCTCAGGTGGCATTCCCATATTCCAACTATTCCAAATCTAACAGTAGAAAGATTGAGAGACCCAAACCCGGGGTTTACAACCTTTTGGTTCTTTTGTACCATTTGGGAATTTTCATAAGATTCATGTGTATCCCCAAAACCGAGAATGGAAAAGAGAAACATTGAAATTGATATTGTAAATTTAATATAATCTTATTATTCAATCAAAATACAAATTGCTTAATGTTTTGTACAGTGCTGGTTATGCTCTGAGGTCTAATGTACTACACCCTGAAGATTAAAAATGTACCATTGGGGTTACATGTAGGGAACATGCACTATAGTCCATTTCTTTTAGCGAGGCATATTAGCACAGACTCGCAGCGGCGCCCTTTTAGCTCGGAACAGTTTCCTGATCGCTGATTGGTTGGACAAGATAATTCTAACCAATTAGCGATCAGGAAACTTTTCCGAGCTAAAAGGGCACCGTTGCGAGCCAGTGCAAATCTGCCTCGCTAAAAGAAATGGACTATAGTTCTCCTGCCTTAGACCAAAACATAAAAAATAAAGCCCTAGACTTCTACAACCGCCACATCACGTTTTGGACAATTTTTTTCTAGAAATGGGACACAAAGATTATGTTAAACGATTGGTAATCTCTCATAATTCTGTCTCCCTTTCTCCCTCGCGTGTTTCACGCCGAAAAAAAAAATTATCGTAGAGCTCTGGAGATGAGTGGAGACTTCAATTAACGTTAAGCTTTGATGATCCATCTTTAATCTGTTTAAATTCTCTCTCTCTCTCTCTCTCTCTCTCTCTCTCTCTCTCTCTCTCTCTCTCTCTCTCTCTCTCTCTCTCTCTCTCTCTCTCTCTCTCTCTTTTTCCTTCAATCTAACAGGAAAAAATAGCCCAGTGCGGAAAGGAAATATGTAAATAAATAAACGATATAAGTAATGAAAATATCAAATAAAATGTTTTAAAAACCATTAACATTAATTATGTACAAATGCTGTAATTCAATGAAATAAAAACTATTTTGTAAACCAGAACTAGAATGGCTTTACCTCCCTGTTAAGGGAAACGGGAAAAGTAGTTTGCCCAGTGAGGGGAATAATCAGGGGAGTAAAGGCTCACTTCCTCCCATTAGGGGAAATGGGGCTAAGGTTGGGAATAGAGAAGGAAGTCAAAAATATTCACGAAAAGAGGGTATTGCAATTAAATGGATTTAGCTCTCCATGTTTATACCGTTTGCTTTGAGGGACAATAGGGTAGGAAAGTTCTTTTTAGTTAGCTTTATATTTGTGTTGATGTATTACGCACTAGAAGAATTGGAAGACCCAGGCCTACATGGCTTAGGACTATAAAGCGCGAAGTAGGAGATGATGAATGGAGAAGTATTGAATTAAAAGCTCAAGACAGAGATGACTGGCGAAATCTAAACGAGGGCCTTTGCGTCAATAGGCATAGGAGGAGATGATGATGATGATGATGATTATTATGTTCTGCTATGGAATATTTACCACCAGAATTGTGGTGGTTGTGGTGGCCGATGTGATAACGACCCTAACGGGAGAACGCCACACTAAAGTTCGAGTCCCACTCAAACTAGTTGGTTCCTATGGTCGCTCCAATCTCACCATCCTTGTGAGGTAAGGATGAGGCGTTTATTGGAGACTTTAGGTCTATCTGCTGAGTCATCAGCAGCCATTGCCTGGTCCTCCTTGGTCCTAGCTTAGGTGAAGAAAGGGATTAAGCGCTGATCATATGCATATATGGTCATCCTATACCTAGGCTATAACCCTAACTGGAAAAGCATGATGCTATAAGCCCAAGGGCTCCACCAGGGAAAAATAGCCCAGTGAGGAAATGAAACAAGGAAATAAATAAACAAGAGATGAATACACAAAATTAAATATTTTCAGAACAGTAACAACTTTAATTAGATCCTTCACATATAAGCTATATAAACTTTAAAAAAAAAAAAAAAAAAAAAAAAAAAAAAAAAAAAAAAAAAAAAAAAAAAAAAAACGAAAAGAGATAAGATAGAACTGCATGCCCGAGTGTACCCACAGGCAAGAGAACTCTAATCCAAGACAGTGGAAGGCCATGGTACAGAGGGTACGACACTACTAAAGACTAGAGAACAATGGCTTGATTTTGGAGTGCCCGTCACCTAGAGGAGCTGGTTTGATAACTTCAATCCAAAAAACTACTAAAATCATGATCCAGTCAATTCGGAGCCATGCAAAGCGGCATTTATCAGTTCATAAATTTACCTGGATTGGGTGAAAGGGCAGTAATGAATAACTCATACACCCATGATGAATGTGATGAATAACCCCATTATACATTCATTCATTCCCAAAATAGCATGAGGACAATTAACGTCATCCGATTATGATATTCAACATCAAGGTTATCAGGATTTATTTGCATTTGATAATAGGTAGATTTAAAAGGATAGAGATACACTGGTGATTATAGCTTTAAAGTTTGCTCGTGAATGGCCGAGGCAAGGGACAGTGACATTGCCTGGCGGGACAATTGAACTAGAAACTGAATGTGTGGGTATATATATATATATATATATATATATATATATATATATATATATATATATATATATATATATATATATATATATATATATATATATATACAGTATATATATATAAATATATATATATATATATATATATATATATATATATATATATATATATATATATATATATATATATATATATATATATATATATATATATATATATATATAAGTGTGTGTATATTAACACACATATCGCTGTAATCTAATTGCAGGACAAACAATGTATGTTATCACATACTATCCAAAAGTAACAATAACAACATTATTAATTTGCATTAATGTTTTATTGAGATAAAATCTCTTCTATAATAAAACCCCTTTACAATGAAAGTTTAAAGGTCACTCGTGATTGACAGAAGCAAAGGACAGTACAATACCTTAGAATCTGACCAAATTTATATATGATCAGCGCCCAAGCGGCCAAGATTTATTGATATCAATACAACTGTAAATTGAATAACAATGGGTATTGCAGTTATTAGCAATAACAATGCAATTAAGAGCTTACGACACTCCAATGAGAATTGCATCCCGGTTTTCACACATTCAATACTCTCGTGTAGGTTTAAAAGTTTAAAGGCCACTCATGAATGGGAGAGGCAAGGGACAGTGACACTGCCCTAACAGTACTATGCCATAGAGACTGACCAGATGTACATATCATCAGCGCTAGAGATCTATATATATATATATATATATATATATATATATATATATATATATATATATATATATATATATATATATATATATATATATATATATATATATATATATATATATATATATATATATATATATATAAGGATGAAGAGGACAGCAAGAAGACTTCGGATCATCTTACATATTTATTCAACACCAACGTTTCGGGAATCTATTCCCATCATCTGGGCTACATAAAACATGAAATTATGTTTACATTAGAAATTAATCATACATTTTTGCTTAAAATTGCTTTGGTATAAGAAATATTAAAAAAACGGTTAAAAGAATCAAAATACAGGAACCTAGACGGTATATAAAAACATGTGGCTAACAGAGGTCCTTTACAATTATGATGATAAAAACACTTGTGATCAAAATGGAATAAAAAATATACATATATGTAAATGAATGGTCGAACTTACTGTCAAGAGATGTGGCTGAAAACTATAGGAATATTTGAGAAAATTCTTGAAGAAAATGCTTTAACTACGAACAAAAAATAGATCAACAAGGGATGATAGGTAATGGTAGTTAGGCAATATGTAACGGTGTGGAGGTGGTTTGATTATTTAAGGAAGGGGACAGTTTCTTTATATAGAGAGATTCTAAGAGAAGGAGCGAAAGGCAATCGGATGTTTGGGAAAGCATTTCGAAATGGTTGTATTGTATATGAGTTTTACATAAGTTTGAATGATTTCTTATAGAGGAAAATTCTTGGGATTTTAATACGGAACCAGTGCGATGACTGACACCCCTATGGGAATCGATGCAGACCTTCAGTAATCGTCGGGTAGACCCGATATAGTTTCCAAAATTACATTTTGGACAAGTATACTTGTAAACAACGAAGGACCGCATCAACTCTGGGAGGGTGTCTTTGAACCTGAAAAGTTTGCCAATATTTAAAGGGTTTTTTAATATAAACTTAAAATTCACATATGGGTACAGAGTGCTGAGGGCTGTGGTGAGCTCGTTAAACAGTATAACCTTGTCGCGACTGCCTCCTTAACATGATACCTCCTTCTCCAGTCTAGAGTATCGTCAGACTCTCCTCATTGGCCTCTTTTTCTACCCGACGATTACTGAAGGTCCGCATCGATTCCCATAGGGGTGTCAGTCATCGCACTGGTTCCGTATTAAAATCCCAAGAATTTTCCTCTATAAGAAATCATTCAAACTCATGTAAAACTCATATACAATACAACCATTTCGAAATTCTTTCCCAAACATCCGATTGCCTTTCGCTCCTTCTCTTAGATTCTCTCTATATAAAGAAACTGTCCCCTTCCTTAAATAATCAAACCACCTCCACACTTTTACATATTGCCTAACTACCATTACCTATCATCCCTTGTTGATCTATTTTTGGTTCGTAGTTAAAGCATTTTCTTCAAGAATTTTCTCAAATATTCCTATAGTTTTCAGCCGCATCTCTTGACAGTAAGTTCGACCATTCATTTACATATATGTATATTTTTTATTCCATTTTGATCACAAGTGTTTTTATCATCATAATTGTAAAGGATCTCTGTTAGCCACATGTTTTTATATACCATCTAGGTTCCTGTATTTTGATTCTTTTAACCGTTTTTTTAATATTTCTTATACCAAAGCTATTTTAAGCAAAAATGTATGATTAATTTCTAATGTAAACATAATTTCATGTTTTATGTAGCCCTGATGATGGGAATGGATTCCCGAAACGTTGGTGTCGAATAAATATGTAAGATGATCCGAAGTCTTCTTGCTGTCCTCTTCATCCTTAAACTTAAGCTTGCCAGAAGCGAAAATGTTACTAGTTATATTCAGCGGAAATACGATGGCTCCACTCTCCGGCTTTACCGACGTCTTGAGTCCTCGGACAAGAAATGGAAGAAGGCCCAACTTGATCACGATTTTTTGCTATATTGTAAGATGAGTAATATTGTGCCTAATTTCATCAAGTTTAAATTATATAGATCTTCACTATATAACTCTGATTTTTATAGAACTGCTACTCAGTCCCTCTTAGACATTGAAATTGATTTTAAATCCAAATCTATCAATAGATTGAAAGGCTCAGTGTCCTCCCTGTCACATTCATTGTACAACACTTTGTCCCCGCTCGATGGTTTTTATGTTAGATCACTTTTAAGTAGAAATATTAAACAGTATACCCTAAATATAACAGAGGTTCATAAACGTAAACTTTTAAAATTAGGTATTAGTCTGCCAAGAT
>NC_090727.1:73335023-73337523 GCF_036898095.1 Palaemon carinicauda | reverse complement strand
TGTACTGTAAAGAGTAGGGTTCCCCTTCTGTACAGGACCAGGGAAGCAGTCCCTAAAGTAAGTAAGTAAAGTAAATTAAAAACAAATGGTGGATATTTTCCAGAAAATGGCCATTAATCAAATTATTTTTTCAGAAGAAAACTAAAATTATCACAACTTGTCTCTCACAACTCCAACATATCTTCCCTAATTGCTACTTTTTAAACAAAGAGTAACCAGATTTCAAGATCAAGTACCCAATTAAACAACTATACTCAAAATAGGAATAAGTTTGTAGCCACAAGACCTTGAAGGACAGAGTAAAGATCAAAGTCACACAAGACAATGGAACTACTAAATCTCTTCCTAGAGTAGATTCCAGTAATTGCTTCTGGAAGACAGATTTCATTACTTCGAAACACGTAGGAGGCGACGTACAAAGGCATTACTATGAACATGCTCCCTTACAATAGGACGCCATGGACATGATAGGTTCTCCTGAAGGAGTCGTTGAAGGGCATTGTCTTAGTTTCTGACTATATAATAATAATAATAATAATAATAATAATAATAATAATAATAATAATAATAATAATAATAATAATAATAATAATAATTATTATTATTATTATTATTATTATTATTATTATTATTATTATTATTATTATTATTATTATTATTATTATTATTATTATTATTATTATTATTAGCTGAGCTACAACCCTAATTGGAAAAACAGGAAGCTATATGCCACAGGGCTCCAACGGGAAAAATAGCTTCATCTTTTCTACGTAAATTGAGACAAATTATTACTAGTTAAGATACAGCCCTAGCTGAAAAAGTATAATACTATAACCCCAAGGGCTCCAACAAGGAAAATAGCCCAGTGAGGAAAGGAAATAAAGAACAGAGAGATCAGTGCCTATTTACAGCTATGGTAAGCAGTTTTTCTGGAAGGACACTCCAAAATCAAATCATTATTCTCTAGTCTTGGGTAGTGCCATAACCTCTGTACTATAGTCTTCCACTGTCTTGGGGTACAGTTCTCTTGCTTGATGGTAAACCCGGGCACACTAATCTATCTTATCTATCTTCCTCTACTTTTTATAAAAGGTTTTAGAGTCTATATAAGGGATATCTATTTTAATGTTGTTACTGTTATTTTCCCTGTTGGAGCCCCTGGGTTTATAGCATCCTGCTTTTCCAATTAGGGTTATAGCTTGGCAAGTAATAATAATAATAATAATAATGATAATAATAATAATAATAATAATAATAATAATAATAATAATAATAATAATAATAATAATAATAATAATAATAATAATAATAATAGTAAATTTGGTAGTAGTAGTAGTAGTAGTAGTAGTAATAATAATAATAATAATAATAATAATAATAATAATAATAATAATCTATAAAACTAAAACAAAACTGAATAACATCAAATAAAAAGAAAGAAACTCTCCCATAACGATGATAAAATCGTGAACGAACTCTCATACATCAGAAGCTAAGTCACAGCTCAGCGAGGCAAAGTTTGGCAAAATCAACGAATCGAATAAAAAATCGACTGATATTGCCTCGTTTTATTCCCGGGAAAAAAAGATAAAAGGCGCAATACTGACAGAAGTCAGGGAACAAAACGAAATCTATTTCGAAAAAACGTAACCATGTTTCACGAACCCTATGGAAAACCTATGTATTTCATTGCAATTCTCTAGCAGAGTTAATTAAATAAAGATGGAGTTCAAACCATTTTGCATTGGGGCAAGAGGAACAACATAAAAGGTATGTCTTCGACATAGACTTTTCTTATCAGGAACAAGAAAGCAACTTTAAAAGGAACTGTTTGGGTAGATGCTTTTTTTTTAGTTATCAATGAAGTGTGTCAAATGTTGGAGCCCTAGGGCTTATAGCATTCTGCTTTTCCAACTAGGGTTGTAGCTTAGCAAGTAATAATAATAATAATAATAATAATAATAATAATAATAATAATAATAATAATAATAATAATAATAATAATAATAAATTGAAAAAAAAAAACTTGCAGTCTATTAACCTGATAATGGCCTTATTTTAGAATTTAAGACCATCTAAATTTTCATTGGTCTGATATGTTAATTTCGATATTTATCATTTTCTTTGTCAGTGTACCTTTTATACTTTAAATATGTACTTGCTAAATACATTATTATATTATTATTATTATTATTATTATTATTATTATTATTATTGTTGTTGTTGTTGTTGTTATTAATTTCTAAGCTACAACCCTATAGTAAATTTTTTTTAATGAGGCGCGTTTGCTCCGACTCGAAGCGGGTGCCCTTTTAGCTCGGAAAGGTGTCCTGCTATCTGATTGGTTCGAATTATCTTGTCCAACCAATCAGCGTTAAGGAAACTTTTCCGAGCTAAAAGGGCACCCCTGCGAGTCCGTGCATATCTGCCTCACTAAAAAAAATGGACTATAGTTGGAAAAGCACAATTCTATAACAAGGAAAATAGCGAGGAAAGGAAA
>NC_090727.1:73322523-73325023 GCF_036898095.1 Palaemon carinicauda | reverse complement strand
TTTGTCATTGTTAAGCAAGTTCAATAATTGGTATTTATCGAATACTTACGACAAAAGGTTATTGGCATATAGCCGTTGATAAAATAAGTGAATTGCTCTCATAAATTTTGATACAAATTTATCATAATTAGATAATTCATCACATAAAATCGCAACATTTATATATCTTTCTGAATAAACATCTTAAAACTAGTTTCACCTTAAAAAAAAATGAAAAGTAAAAATATATAACAATTTTCAAGTTGTATTGGCTTATTGGAAACGTCCTGCCTAGCCATCTATCAGACTGGGGTTCGATTCCCGCTCAAGCACGATAGTTTCTTGTAGTGTCTGCAACCTCACCATTCTTCATGGGTTCTCCTTATATACCAATTTTTAATTTTTAAAATTCTCTTCTTTTATCAAAAGAGTATTAAAAATCTCCTTTCGATCAGCTATCTACTTCTAATTATGATTCTAATTCATATCTAAAACAAAACTATAATTACAGTCAGATCTTTACTCAGACAGCATCTCTAACGTTTAAAATACTTCAAGAAGACTATAATAACAGTCAGATCTTTACTCAGACAGTCTCTATAAACGTTTAAAATGCTTCTAGAAGACTATAATTACTGTTAGATCTTAGCTCAGAAAGTATCTATTACGTTTAAAATGCTTCTAGAAGACTATAATTACTGTCAGATCTTTACTCAAGCCGTATCTATACGTTTAGTTAAAATGCTTCTAGAAGACTATAATTACTGTCAGATCTTTACTCAAACCGTATCTATAACGTTTAAAATGCTTCTTGAAGACTATAATAACAGTCAGATCTTTACTCAGACAGTCTCTATAACGTTTAAAATGCTTCGGTAAATGTCTAGGAGAAGGCTGCGCCCGTTTTTCAAGTATTAACGACGAAAAACGGCAAAAAAACAACCAGATTATTGTTGCACAGTGCATAGAAACATGAGGAAATGAATAAAAAAAGAAACTAAGACTTAACTCTTACACACAAAATGTAAGCATAAACCTACTACTACAATTATGGGGGACCCCAGTGGGAAGCGGGGTTTTTTGGGTGGGGGAGGATGAGAAAAGTGATTTTTCGGGGCACTACCGAACCTAATACAACCAACTAACCTACCCTGGGGGGCCTGTACCCCTACCTAGGCCTACCGGGGAGGGGGGGCTTCGCCTCCCCTGCGACCCCCCCTTAAGGCCATAGTGATTTTCAGGGCACCACCGAACCTAATACACCCACCTAACCTAGCCTTATAGCCCTGAACCCCTACGGGGGGGGGGGGGGGGGGGGGGGTGGTGGCTTCGGCCCCCCTGCGACCCCCCTTAAGGACACTACCTAACACATCCATCAAACCAAATCCAAAGAAGTGATGAGTGATGGTACTGCTGTATACATCGTTACACTATAACCATTATAATATACTCCATAAATTAATGAAGCTTACCTTAACCTGTTGGTTGATAAAGATGTGCTGCTGCTTTGAGGAAAACGTGAAGCCGTTGCGAAGGTTCCCTGACATGAAGGACAATTTTTATTTTGTAAAATTAAATTGTGTCTCTGGCACAAATCCACTAGTTTTTCAATATAACCCCGAATAAGTAGGAACAATTTCATTGTAACTTAGGAAACAGTCAGGACAAGAAGATGGAATTTCAACTTCTTGTGCAATATCAGATGACGTGCTTGCTACGGCCTCGATGTCTAGGAACAAAATAAAATGGCTGGGTTAGAAAATGTATTGTCGCACTGTGATGGGTAAGAAAATGTATTGTCGCACTGTGATTGGCCAAACGTGAAGACGTCATTGGGAAAGAAAATGTATTGTCGCACTGTGATTGGCCAACGTGAAGACGTCATAGTAACTAGTTTGTCTGCGGATTATAGTGGTTACAGGGCTCATTTGAGCAAAAATAAGACACAGTCAACAATAACAACAGACTTAGAAAAATCGGGGAGGAAGACAAGAGTAGCGTGAGTTTGATCGTCGATATTTCGACTATTATTGATTTTCACTAAATTATCTCACTGGTATACCATTATATACATACATTCCTACATATTCTAGTAAAAATAAATTGAATATCAGTGATATCTTCATGCGGCCCTCTCCTAGACATTAACCAATGCTTCTAGAAGACTATAATTACTGTCAGATCTTAGCTCAGAAAGTATTTATTACGTTTAAAATGCTTCTAGAAGACTATAATTACAGTCGGATCTTTGCTCAGAAAGTATCTATATCGTTTTAAATGCTTCTAAAAGACTATAATTATAGTCAGATCTTTGCTCAGAAAGTATCTATATCGTTTAAAATGCTTCTAGAAGACTATAATTACAGTCGGATCTTTGGTCAGCAAGTATCTATATCGTTTTAAATGCTTCTAAAAGACTATAATTACGGTCAGATCTTTGCTCAGAAAGTATCTATATCGTTTAAAATGCTTTTAGGAGACTATAATTACAGTCAGATCTTAGCTCAGAAAGTATCTATGT
>NC_090727.1:73306107-73316107 GCF_036898095.1 Palaemon carinicauda | reverse complement strand
CACTCCGAGGGGAGGGATTGAATTTTCACCTGAAAAGTCAATGGAAAATAAATTTAAAACAAAATAAACTTAACTGATAATATATACAGATTAAATGTCTTCCTGTGAAACAGTGAAAGAATTTTCTTAAGTTTTAGCCATGCTGTCAGTGGTCACTTGACATTAAAGGAATCAGGCTTGTCACATGACGCTTGACAAATCTTCGACTTTTACCTAGCATTAATTTAGCCCCAGTAACTTCATCGTAAATATTCTTGGTCAGTTCTTTAACAATTCCTATGGGGTAATCAATGGCTTTGGTCATATTTTCCTTGACAAGAACTAGATCTCCTACCTTTAACTGCTTATGTGGTACAGGTTTATACCTATCCTTTTTACTTGTTGCTTGATATACAAGATGGTTTAAAAATTCATTATTATAGATGTCTATCAGCTTAGATTGTACTCTAACAAGTTTTTCATAGGAGTTCCTTATCAAATCCACTGGATCAACTGACCAATCCGGATCTGTAGTAGTACCTTGCAACTGTGGAATGATATTCAATGTTACAAGATCACGGCCATATAACAACTTCTCTGGAGTTATGACTTCAGGCAATTCCTCCAGAGAATATTCCCTCAGTGAGTCTTTAAAGGCTATAGGCCTGCGATTAATAAGGTGTACCGTTTTGGATACAATAAACTCAAAATCCTTGTATGGTAAAATGTTTTTACCAATAGCTCCTTGTATCAGTCTTTTAGACAGCTTAACGCAGATTTCAACTAATCCCCCAAGTTCACTATTACCCTTATAATAGTGGTCAAATTTGATCTCATTCATATTATGCCTTCTCAGAAAATCTTTAGTTTCAAAATCAGAAAGAAAGGTCTCTATAATATTGGATCCAGCAGTCATTTGAGTTCCCAAATCAGAGACAATATACTCAGGCATTCCAAATTGATAAATGTGGAGCTGCAAGGCTCTTAGCAAATCCTCAACCGAGAGACTATCACACAGCTTTAGATTTACCGCTCTTGACCACATGCAACTAATTACAAGGATCCATAACTTTTCTTTGGAATTGTTCACCTTAACATAAAAGGGTCCCATATGATCAATGTAAATATTACGGAATGGGACATTTGGTGGATCAATTCTAACCTCACGATAAGAACTTTGGTTTAATTTAATAGGTCTTTCCCTGAACCTTTTGCATCCAATACAGGCCCTTATATACTTCTTTACTAAAGAAAATATATGGGGAATCCAAACAGTTTTCCTAATTTCTTGTATAACAGAATAACATCCTGCATGATGTAAGCGAAGATGTGTGTGCCTAATTAACAAAGGAACTAATGGGCTACACTTTGACATCAGCAGGGGAAAACCATACTCCCTGTATTTTCTAATTTTCTTAATTCTGTCACACTTACTTTTTACTCTCAGCAACCCTTTGTTATCTTGATATACATTTAACTGAGAAACCAAAGGTGGAATGTCACTTAATTTCTTTGAACCAGAATTAAAGTACTCAAAAATCTCAGGAAACTGACTTCTCTGTTCCAACAGAATTACTCTATGATATGCCTCCCTGTAATAGTTAAAATCAGCAGAGTAAAGAAACAAATGAGAATACTTGTCTGGATGTTTGCGAACTAAGGAGGTTTTCAGACAATTCACAAACTTTAACACTAAAACATTAATATTAACCAGTTTACCAAAACTAGATACTTTTTCAGGAGGAATTAATTGAGAATGATCAGTGCCTTGAATTTCAACATATCCTGCAAACTTTTCTACCCTTTCAGAATAATCTGGGTCTGGAACCAGTACTGTAAGAATATCTCTACTAATAGTGTTATCTAATACATCAGTCAAAAAATCTGGTCCCGTGATAAAATTAGTCTTGGTTAACTGATTATGAGAAACAGGTCTAGTTACACAGTCTGCTGGGTTCTGTACACCCGAAACAAAAGAAAACTCCACCTGATGTGCCTCACACAAGTTAGCAATATGTTCTAGTCTATTAAGAACAAACACTGAGCGTTTCTGCATTTTATCCAACTTATGTACATACGAGTTGACCCAGCTAACCGTAACCAGACTTAAAGAGTACATTCGCAATTTATTAATCTTTATAGCTTCAATGCACCGATCTCCAGCAATATCTTGATATAAATCAATTAAGCACTCTGTACCCAAAGACAATGCTTGAAGCTCAAGAGACGGATTGGATTTTGACTCCAATTGTTTGTTGACAATCTTCGATTTTGACATTACGAAAGAAACAACATTTGTATTCAAGTTAAGAAGGTAAATGACGCAACCAAACATGACCTTACTACTGTCGGCAAATCCTACAAGATCATATAAATCCTCCCTATTTCCAACATTTCTGTCCAACATAACTGGTGGAGCAGAGTTTGCCTGCCTGGCAATACAACGCCACTCCCTCACTTGAGAGTCTGTCAAGGTATCATCCCATCCCAAATTTCTTTGAACTTGCAAATCGTGCAAAAATAGCTTTGCTCTGTTCAGAAGGGGAGCATTAAAATTGTATACATCAAAATGACTAGCAATAGACTTCAAAATAAGTCTCTTAGTGTTTGCTGAAATATCTAAAATGATTGCCTTGGTAGAAATCTTATCAGTGGAACGATGCCACTGAAGACCTAGCAGTTTAATAGGGTCAGAAGTCACTTTATCAAAATAATCATCAATATTCTCTTGTAGAGATGAACAATTTGTTGCAAACTGTTGCAAATTAAATCTATAAGGTATGAATATATCAGGAAGCACAGAATATGCCCACTTAAGATCAGCTTCCTCATCTGTAATGTATGCCCCATTGTCCATATACATTAGTTGATATACAAGAGACTTCATCCTGTTAATTTTGGAGTCCGGCGCTTCATCCAATATCAAAATTTTAAAGAGGGCCAACATGAGAATTGTGGGACTACACCTCAATCCGAAACTTAACCTAGAACATTTATACCCTACTAATGAATAATCTGCTTTCTCAATATTTCTATACCAAAGAAACAGTAGCCTATTTTGATCCTTTTCTGGCAAAGCAATTTGATTGAATGCCTTTTCAAGATCAAAGCATAATAAAAACTTACCAAATCTTAACTGGAGGAGAGCGGAGGCTAACTTTTGGTTTAATGAAGGCCCAGGAAATATTGCCATGTTGTGACTAACTGCAGTTGGGGATTTAGAACTTTTTTCATACAAATTAGAAAGAAAGACTACACGGCATTTAGTGGTATCCCTCTCTGGTTTAAAGACCCCCATGAAAGGCATGAAACTATGTTCAGGATGAGTCTCCATAAAATCCTCAATATTATCAATTCTTTCTATAATGCCTAATGTCTCCTGAGTCTTAAAGGTGTCATTTACCAAGGCTAACTTATCAGGTACTTTTTCTAATTTAGATGTAAGGGTTTTCAACACTGATTTGGCTAAATTGTAGTTGCGGCCTAGTAGATGACTAACTTTCGGGTTCCATAACAGTGGCATACACAATCTTCCATCAGCAGTCCTATGGGTTTCTTCTAAAGCATACTCTATAAGCCTGTCATTCAGTTCTACATTATCTTCATGATATTGACCTCTGTCTTCCCCAACATAATATTTACAAGAGAGTTCTAAGCATTCATTTGTAGCCCTATTCAACTCAGATTCTATTATCTGACCATCATCATCAAACAACTCATATGTATTAGAAGTCTCCAGGTCATTTAAAGATGAAGATTCTACTGAAACGTTCTCTTTCGTCCTTGTTGGAAGTACATTTACAGCTTTTAACATATGTTGCACATTTGACTTCATGGAAGAACAAGGCTTCAAGAATCTTAAATTGCTCTTTAATTTATTTATGTCTCCCTTTAATAATATACCCAAGCATGTATCAGAATAAATGGAGTCATTGGATTTTCCAAATACTATATCCTTTTCAGGGATACAATGCAAGGACTCTGATCCTAATATAAATTTAATATTGTCTATCCTATCTGTAGAATTTAACAATCCCTGATCTGCTAGCTTGTATCTCTTTGAAACAAACCCACTGACTACTTCATTTAACCCAGGTAACTGCAATGAAACATCAATTGAGGGAAGACAAAATGCATATACTGTAACTATTGCTACCAATTGGCAACTCAATTTCAACTTGTTTAGTCTTATAACTCTTAGAGGAATTAATACCATTAATGGTTAAAGAAACTCCATTATTTACAACTTTCAAATTTAAATCTTGAGCCAAATTTTCTTCAATGTAATTTGCTTGACATCCAGTGTCTTTAAGGACCCTGAAATTGGTACCTTTAATTGAAATATTAAAAGTTGGCAAAATTGTATATCCCTCAACCTCACAATTTAAAACTTCAGTTATAGCAGCAACACTACTGCTTGAACTACCAACAACATCTCCATTACCACTCTCAGAGTTTCTAACTCTATCTGTACTGTTACTGGCTTTACATTTTTTCTTTTCGGAATTTGGATTTTCTTTAATACTGGTAGCACCTTTTTCATCGGGACACAAAAATGACATATGCCAGCCCTTGCAGTTTTTACATTTGGAATTAAATCTGAATCTGCATTCTGATAATATATGACTTGGATAGCCACACTTTGAGCAAGCACCCAGTTCCTCCAATTTTGTTCTTTTATCTTTGCTAGAAACAAAGTTAGGACATTTACTCAAAAAATGACTTGGATCTTTGCCTAATCTACTACAAATGCTGCATTTACCTACTTTAGAGTCAAAAGAAACCTTGGCAGCAAAGCTAGTAGTGTCAGACTTATGTTTCTCTACTTTCTTACATTTTTTACCTTGTAAATATCTCTCACTAGCATCAAAGAAATTATCCCTAATCTCTACAAGAGATGGCCTAATTTTGTTAGTTATGGCAGTCATATGACACTTGAATTTCTCATTTAAGCCATTCCAGAAGAAGAACTGAAGAAACATGTCAACATCAATATTTAAGGTCTTAACGCTTGCTACTAAATTGCTTACTTTCCCAATATATTCAAAAGGATCATCATCATCTGAAAGTTTTATTGAAGATACTTGCTTTATGGTATTAAAAATTTGAACTTCTCTTGAGCCTAAAGCCTTCTCTAGCAAAGCTTTTGCATCAGCATAACTCTGACTTTGAACATCCAAAGTGTTAATTAATGTAAGAGCTCTTCCCTTTACCTGCTGTTTTAACAACAATAACTTATCATATTCTGGGAACTTAAACTTTGAAAGAGTTTGTTCAAATTCTACAAAAAACTTCCCAAGATCTTCGCCTTCAGTACTATTGAAGGTTGGTAAAGGAGCATGAGGACTCTTTAACAAGGACTGATGTGACTTATTATCTATAGGCAGATGCCAAACCTGAGGTAAATTTTGTAAAGTAGAGATGCTCTCTTGAATTTTAGTTTTGTACTGTTCACATGCATCAAGCTCAACTAACAAAGCAGCTTCATCACATTCAGTAGAAAACTTTGAATTTTGTATTTTAGAATCTAAGTCAGATAATTTCGTGAAATGCTCTTCAAGCCTCAGTTTCAGTGTAGAACGTTCAATATCACTATATGATGAAAACTGATCCTTCTTATTGTAAATTTCAGTAACGGACTTTCTAACATATTTTCGTGATTTAATCAATAACTCAGTCATCTTGGTACCAGTTTCAGTAAGAATATAAAGCCTAATAAAGTCAAAACGGCAATGGAAATATACGTAATCTTAAAATTTAACCAAGGAAATATAAATGATAAATTACACCTCGTCTGACTAGCTTGGAAGCGAACCAGTAGCAACTCTTAACAACCAACATCCTCAATCCTGTCACGGTCACCATGAGCAGAAAAAATGACTTAGGACAAACGACCGTGTTATAACAAAATATTTATTTGTAATACAGAAACTAACATCTGTAGATTTTAAATAATCTTGACAAATTTATTATATACAGTTGGTTGTCAGTTGATGCTAGTTCACTTGGAGTAGCGATTGCTTCTGGTAAAGCAAACCTAGAAGCATTGGCAGATGTACTCCTGTCCCAAGCTTTCCACTCCACCTTGAGCCAGACCTAAAAGATAGGTAAATCTTTAACCACCCAATTCAAATTGAAAACCAGAATTTGTATAGAATTGTTTAAATGAAAATATGAATAGAATTTTTGACTACACTAAAATTGTTCACAATATATAAAGGTAAATCAAAAAGTTTAATTCACCTCCAAAACTAATATAAATTCAATATTAATTCCCAGAATTGCAAATCAAAAGCCAACCATTTCAATATTTTGACCTAATTAACAAATGAAATATATGCGATGAGGGCATCACTTAGGAATATACGTTAAAAGGCCGAATTTCAATTAACAAGCAATTTAAGGTCGACAATTGATAATTTTAATTAGAGTAGCCTATAAACAAACCTAGTTTCAAGAGCGATTTTCAATTACTGAGTTCAAGGCTTTATTTATTTTTTGACTTGAGGATGATAAAAGTCACCAAGAAATGCCACTACTATTGTGCCAATCAATACAATGACCCACCTTATAATGACTTCACAGGATGAAAAAGAGCATGGGTATGATAATTCCATAGCCTTTGCTGCTGGTCGCCTCCACATTCATCAGACGAGGTGTAGAGTTAATTTAGTTCTTCATGGTATTCGTAGCACTAAACACAATGAGTCCCATCGTCGTAGATTCTTAAATAAAATGTCCAGCACTACGACGACAAATATAAATCGATGAAATATCCCAAGGTAAGGTGAGGTGAAGGAGAGTAATCACTCCTTGACGGTTGGTGTTGGACTGGTTTTCCCTTCCAACAGTGACTTCGAGGTTACTTCGTAGAGTTGTTTGGCTCGGAATATTCAGAAAATTAGGTAGTTAGTAGTTATCTTCAACTCCTATTTACTTTGGTTTGCACAACGAAGGCTGAGGTCAGTTAATTAGCACAATTTTATTTAAAGTGAATAGGAAAAATAAAGCCTCAAACATTAATTGAACAAACCAGAATTACATTAGAATAAACAAATTGAAAGAAACAAATTAAAAGAAATTCTAAAGTAAACTACGGAGATAATTACCCATTCCAAGGAATGTTTCTCCAGGTAAGGTAATTACCGATCATAAAGAAAATTTCTCAATCACCCAAAATATCCATAAACTTTTAACAAAATATTTTAGGAATATATATTTAAATATATATTTTTTATACACACACACACACACACATATATATATATATATATATATATATATATATATATATATATATATATATATATATATATATATATATATATATATTGTGTGTGTGTATAGTTAGTTTATTCCACCAAAGTATTAAAGCCTTCGGGTTTTTCTTGTCCAACACTCTTACTTATTCCATTTCACATCTCCCGCTGACATTATATATACAAATATTGTTGTTATATTTCCTTTATATTTTCCTACCTTTCACGATTTACGAGTATCTGATCTCTCTCTCTCTCTCTCTCTCTCTCTCTCTCTCTCTCTCTCTCTCTCTCTCTCTCTCTCTCTCTCTCTCTCTCTAATAGGGAAACTTTCCTCAGTCCATTATATGGGGTTCATTATAGTATGGAAATTTATATGGGAAAATAGAGCAACGTGTGGGGGTGAAGAGAGAGCCTAAATCTGACTGCCTTGTTATCCCCTTTCGGTAGACCTGATCATATTTCATAAAAAAGGCCAACACATGAAATATGGCCCGGGCATTCCTCGCGTCTTAAGCTCGTTCTATTTTTTTCTGAGAAAGATTTTGTTTTTCTGAGAAAGATTTTGTTTTTCTGAGAAAGATTTTGTTTTTCTGGGAAAGGTTTTGTTTTTATGCTAAAGGTTTTGTTTTGCTGGGAAAGGTTTTGTTTTTATGAAATAGATTTTTTTTGTTTTTCTGGGAAAGGTTATTTTTCTTGGAAAGATTTTGTTTTCTGAGAAAGATTTTGTTTTGGTGGGAAAGGTTTTGTTTTGTTTTTCGGGGAAAGGTTTTGTTTTTATGGCAAAGGTTTTGTTTTTCTTGGAAATGTTTCGTTTTTCTGGGAAAGGTTTTGTCTTTCTGGGAAAGATTTTGTGTTTCTGGGGGAGTTTTTGTTTTTTCTGAGAATGATTTTGTTTTGCTGGGAAATGTTTTGTTTTTCTGGGAAAGGTTTTGTTTTTATGAAATAGATTTTGTTTTGTTTTTCTGAGAATGATTTTGTTTTTCTGAGAAAGATTTCGTTTTTCTAAAAAGGTTTTGTTTTATGAGAAAAATTTTGTTTTTCTGGGAAAAGTTGTTTTTCTTGGAGAGATTTTGTTTTTCTGAGAAAGATTTTGTTATGGTATGAAAGGTTTTGTTTTGTTTTTCTGGGATAGGTTTTGTTTTTATGAGAAAGATTTTGTTTTTATGCGACAGGTTTTGTTTTTCCGGGGAATGTTTTGTTTTTCTGGGAAAGGTTTTGTTTTTCTGGGAAAGGTTTTGTTTTTTTGGGAAAGGTTTTGTTTTTATGAGAAAGATTTCGTTTTTCTAAAAAGGTTCTGCTTTATGAGAAAAATTTTGTGTTTTTGGGAAAGGTTGTTTTCCTTGGAAAGATTTTGTTTTTCTGAGAAAGATTTTGTTTTGGTGGGAAAGGTTTTGTTTTGTTTTTTCGGGGAAAGGTTTTGTTTTTCTGGGAAAGATTTTGTTTAACTGGGAAAGGTTTTGTTTTTCTGGGAAAGGTTTTGTTTTTATGCGAAAGATTTTGTTTTTCTTGGAAAGGTTTTGTTTTTCTGAGAAAGGTTTTGTTTTTCTGGGAAAGATTTTGTTTTGCTGGGAAAGGTTTTGTTTTTCTGGGAAAGGTTTTGTTTTTCTGGGAAATGTTTTGTTTTTCTGGGAAAGGATTTTTTTTCGGGTAAAGATTTTGTTTTGCTGGGAAAGGTTTTGTTTTTATGCGACAGGTTTTGTTTTTCTGGGAAAGGTTTTGTTTTTATGAAAAAGATTTTGTTTTATTTTTCTGGGAAAGGTTTTGCTTTGCTGGGAAAGATTTTGTTTTTCTGAGAAATGTTTTGTTTTTCTTAAAAGGTTTTGTTTTTATGAGAAAGATTTTGTTTTTCTTGGAAAGGTTTTCTTTTTCTAAAAAGGTTTTGTTTTTCTGAGAAAGATTTTGTATTTCTGGGAAAGGTTTGGTTTTTATGAGAAAGATTTTTTTTTTCCAGGATAAGTTTATTTTTTCTGAGAAAGATTTGGTTTTTCCAGGAAAGGGTTTTTTTTTCTGAGAAAGATTGGGTTTTTCCAGAAAAGGTTTTGTTTTCTTTAAGTAAGATCTAGTTTTTCCTGTAAAGGGTTTTTTTCTGAGAAAGATGGCTTTGTTTTTCTGAGAAAGATTTGGTTTTTCCAGAAAAGTGTTTTTTTTTCTGAGAAACATTTTTTTCAAAGAAAGATTTTTTTAGACTACAGTTACATTATTCGTCCAGGAAATCGATTATATCTTCTCTGATCACTGCTTCCAGGTTCCATACCTTACCCTTCAATCATTATAAACATGACCAACATCCATCATCATTCAGCATCATTAAGATTCTCCTCTCTTGTCCTGTCATGCTTATATCTGCCACAGCATCCCTCAGTCATCCCCCAAGCATAATTGGCAATCAAGGTGAAGAAAGTGTGAGCTGTTCTCAAGGCTGACAGGCAAATCCTATTAACTCAGCTCGACTTGAGGTTTCTCACTGAGACTTAACGCCATGAATGAAATTGTAGTAGTGGAATCTAGCAAGAAGGATTATGATTTCATATGATAATTAATTTGAGATCGCAGCGTATGTTTTTTGTGCGAACGCCTATGTAGTTGTGAAAGTTGGTAACGCTTGGGGTATATACTTCATTCAAAGCTACATCTTATAATAATTGTTTTTGCAAATCATAGGAATGAGCATATCCTTAAGTCTTGTCAGGTTCAATGATACATTTTATTTTGATGTTTTTTTTTTTTTCTTTATTTTGCAAATTGTAGGAAAGAATCAT
>NC_090727.1:73293607-73296107 GCF_036898095.1 Palaemon carinicauda | reverse complement strand
ATTAACTGTTATGTAAAAAGCTGGAAATGATTAAAAATTTTTAAGGTCAAAGGTAGGTCATGGTTGAGCAAAAGGTCGAGAAATAACCCTGCAGTGGTGGAGTTCTGCGCTCTACTGAGTGCTCCTCTAGTTGATTTTAATACAAGTGAGTCTCATTGCCTATAAGCAAGATGATGTTCAAACGTATTGTAATGTTCGCTTTCAACAAAAATTACCATTTCATCAAAAAGGGTTGTGGTGGCTGATGGGGTAACGTCCCTGACTGGTGAATGCCAGACTGGGGTTCGAGTCCCGCTTAAACTCGTTTTTAGTTCTTTTAGTCGCTACAACATCATCATCCTTGCGAGCTAAGGATGGGGGGTGGGTGTTTGGGAGAGACTATAGGTCTATCTGCTGAGTCATCAGCAGCCATTGCCTGGCCGTCCCTGGTCCTAGCTTGGGTGAAGAAGGACTTGGGCGCTGATCATATGTACAGTAGATATGGTCAGTCTTTAGAGCATTGTCCTGCTTTATAGAGCAATGCCATTGTCCCTTGCCTCTGCCATTCATGAGCGACCTTTAAACCCTTAATGAAACTTGCATGGATTAACTGTTATGTAAAAAGCTGGAAACTATTAAATTTTGGAACGTCATGGTCGAGCAGAAGGTCGAGAAATAAGCTGCCGTCTCAGAGGTCTGCGCCCCACTGAGTCCCCCTCTAGTTAATTTTGAAACAAGAGTGTCTTATTATTATTATTATTATTATTATTATTATTATTATTACTTGCTAAGCTACAACCCTAGTTGGAAAAGCAGGACGCTACAAGCCCAGGGGGACCCAACAGGGAAAATAGCCCAGTGAGAAAAGGAAACAAGGAAAAATAGAATATTTTAAGAACAGTGCCAAATTTGAAACAAGTGAGGCTTATTGCTTATTATTAATATTATTACTTGCTAAGCCACAACCCTAATTGGAAAAGCAGGACGCTATAGCCCAGGGGGACCCAACAGGGAAAATAGCCCAGTGAGGAAAGGAAACAAGGAAAAATAGAATATTTTAAGAACAGTACCAAAATTTGAAACAAGTGAGGCTTATTGCTTATTATTAATATTATTGCTTGCTAGGCTACAAGCCTAGTTGGAAAAGCAGGACGCTATAAGCCCAGGAGGAACCAACAGGGGAAATAGCCCAGTGAGGAAAGGAAACAAGGAAAAATAGAATATTTTAAGAACAGTACCAAATTTTGAAACAAGTGAAGCTTATTGCTTATTATTAGTATTATTACTTGCTAAGCTACAACCCTAATTGGAAAAGCAGGACGCTACAAGTCCACGGGGACCCAACAGATAAAATAGCCCGAGTGAGGAAAGGAAACAAGGAAAACTAAAATCTTCTAAGAATAGTACCAACATTAAGATAGGCAAGATGTTCAAATGTATTGCATCGTTCGTTTAAAACAAAATTTACTATTTCATCAAATGGACTCTGCAATGGACAGCTGCATGACAAATGTAACCTGACTGAATATTTGAGGCAGGTGTTCCAACGCCGGGTGCTATGAATATTCAGTCTCCTCTCATCAAGTGACGGACGGATTCCTTTATCATTTCTAGTATTCGAAGCGATTATTGAAACATACAGAAAGTGGAGGGACTCTCTCTCTCTCTCTCTCTCTCTCTCTCTCTCTCTCTCTCTCTCATCAAAATTTGGTTTTAGTCTTCAGTTTTTGATAGATTTTGAGTTGAACAAATTTCCTTTATTGACGAGTCTCTCTCTCTCTCTCTCTCTCTCTCTCTCTCTCTCATCAAAATTTGGATTTAATCTTCAGTTTTAGATAGATTTACTTGAACCAATTTCCTTTCTTGATGAGTCTCTCTCTCTCTCTCTCTCTCTCTCTCTCTCTCTCTCTCTCATCAAAATTTGGTTTTAGTCTCCAGTTTTAGATAGATTTAGTTGAACCAATTTCCTTTCTTGATGAGTCTCTCTCTCTCTCTCTCTCTCTCTCTCTCTCTCTCTCTCTCTCTCTCATCAAAATTTAGTTTTATTCTTCAGTTTTAGATAGATTTACTTGAACCAATTTCCTTTCTTGATGAGTCTCTCTCTCTCTCTCTCTCTCTCTCTCTCTCTCTCTCTCTCATCAAAATTTGGTTTTAGTCTTCAGTTTTAGATAGATTTAGTTGAACCAATTTCCTGTCTAGATGAGTCTCTCTCTCTCTCTCTCTCTCTCTCTCTCTCTCTCTCTCTCTCTGACGGGCTTCTTTATTTTTTTTCCTATCTATTACTTTTTAATATTTTTTCCATTTATACTTGAAATGTGGGTGAATAATTGATTTTAGTCTTCAGTTTTGATAGATCGGAGTCTCTCTCTCTCTCTCTCTCTCTCTCTCTCTCTCTCTCTCGTTTTCTAGCATTATTTAAAGTGTTGTAACCTATAGAAGAGGTAGGATGTCATATGTGTATAAATAGAATTAATTTCCAGTGATTACTTTTCTATCCATTCCAGCCATCATTTGAATTATA
>NC_090727.1:73285028-73293107 GCF_036898095.1 Palaemon carinicauda | reverse complement strand
AATTAACTAGAGGGGCACTCAGTAGAGCGCAGACCTCCGAGGCAGCAGCTTATTTCTCGACCTTCTGCTCGACCATGACCTTGAACTTTGACCTTGACCTTTCAAAATTTAGTAGTTTCCAGCTATTTACATAACAGTTAATCCCTGCAAGTTTCATTAAAGGTTTAAAGGTCGCTCATGAATGGCAGAGGCAAGGGACAATGACAGTGCTCTATAAAACAGGACAATGATCATATCTACTGTACATATGATCAGCGCCCAAGCCCCTCTTCACCCAAGCTAGGACCAACGAGGGCCAGGCAATGGCTGCTGATGACTCAGCAGATAGACCTATAGGTTCTGCCAAACACCCACCCTCCATCCTTAGCTCATAAGGATGGTGATGTTGTAGCGACTAAAAGAACTGAAAACGAGTTTGAGCGGGACTCGAACCCCAGTCTGGCATTCACCAGTCAGGGACGTTACGACATCGGCCACCACAACCCTTTATGATGAAATGGTAATTTTTGTTGAAAGCGAACATTGCAATACATTTGAACATCATCTTGCTTATAGGCAATGAGACTCACTTGTTTCAAAATCAACTAGAGGGACACTCAGTAGAGCGCAGAACTCCACCACTGCAGGTTATTTCTCGACGTTTTTGCTCAACCATGACCTACCTTTGACCTTCAAAAATTTTAATCATTTCCAGCTTTTTACATAAAAGTTAATCCCTGCAAGTTTCATTACTCGACGATTAAAATTGTGGCCAGGAAGCTGTCCACATACAAGCACACGCACACAAAGAGAGGGTAAAACATAACCTCCTTCCAACTTCATTAGCGGAGGTAATAACGCAAAGCTAGCTAGTAAAGTGGTACAGTGGTAAAGTGTTTCGCCTAGCATTCACATGGCAGCAGATAGATCCCAGCCCGTTACCTTGAGAGAGAGAGAGAGAGAGAGAGAGAGAGAGAGAGAGAGAGAGCACAAAAACGAAAATGACCTAAATTCCTTATCAATCGGAAGTCAATGAAACAATACATCTATGAAAAATCTTTACGCATTATATCTGACATTTATGTATGACATAAATTATTAAATTAAATGTCACACAATAAATAATCAAATTAAGAATGTATCCTTCCCACAAAAATTATTTACCAGACCTTTGATAAAATCTTTTCAGGGGAGAGGTAGGACCAACAACTCTCTCAGAGAGAGAGAGAGAGAGAGAGAGAGAGAGAGAGAGAGGACACAATAACGAAAATTACCTAAATTCTTTATCAATCGAAAGTCAATGAAATAATACATCAACGAATTTAGCATTTGATATAACATAAATTGTTATATTAAATGTCATAGATTTAATAAATAAATTACCAAGGTATCCCCCCCCCCCCACAAAATTATTCATCAGACCTTTGATAAAATCTTTTCAGGGGAGAGGTGGGACCAACAACTAGTCTATGGCTTGTGGATTCTCACATACTCTCCAACTTTATCCATAAATTTCACGATGAGGATATTACTATTTGTAAAATTATCCATTTAGCTCAGTATCATTCACATTCTCTATGATCTATGGATGGAGGGAGAGAGGAGAGAGAGAGAGAGGAAGTTGTAAGATATAAGATCAAAAAAGGAAATTAGGTTAGATTGAGTTAGTCGAGCAAAGAGATGGAAGCTGAAAAATTATTTTGGTAATATTTCGGTAGAGTCCCACCCAGCGCCATTAACTTGCCAATACATAGAATCTTGAAGGTTTTCATTTTTCGCGAGCGAAGTGAGCGCACGGCGGAGCAAAACCATTAGTTTTCAGTAATATTTCGATAGTGTAATGGTTTTTCCACAGTCGTGAGCTCGCTTCGCTAGCGAAAAAGAAAGCATCGAGCTCCTATGCACTGGCAAGCGGTAATGGCGCTGGGTGGGACTCTACCGAAATATTACCCTTCTCTTTTTTGAAAAGAATACATTTTAAGAGTTGGACGAGAACCCGCATACAAGATAAGGTCATCCGTCAAGAGTTGAATAAAAGATCACTTTACAGCCGCATGGATCAGTAATGAACCTTTTTTATGGGGCAATCTTGCTCTATTAAAGGTTTAAAGGCCGCTCATGAATGGCAGAGGCGAGGGTTAGTGATATTGCCCTATCAAGCAGGACAATGCCCTAGAGATTAACCATATGATCAGCGCGCAAGCCCCCTCTCCATCCAAGCTAGGACCAAGGAGGGCCAAGAAATGGCTGCTGATGACTCAGCAGATAGACCTATGGGCTCCCCCAAACCACCCATCCTTAGCTCAACGACCAAAGAAACTAACTAGTTTGAGAGGGACTCGAACCCCAGTCTGGCGTTCACCAGTCAGGGACGTTACCACATCGGCCACGACCAGCCAATTCCATTTTCTAAATGGAAGAATGATTTAAACGCATCTGTGTATCGATTTAAAATTTCAGACATAGTTTAGATTTAAAGATAAAGTTAGGTGATATTTTTCCATTACGAAAAAATATCTATTTAAAAATGGCTCAGATGAGAGATGAAATGGGCGGGGCTAAACACAGGCACTCACAGCGCAGTAAGGGTGTGACAATGTGCCCGTCCTATGAGCGAGGGTGTGCCAAGAAATCCTGTGTCCATCTGTATGAAGAAAAAAAAATATTTTTTTTTGTACTGTACATCTTAATTATGGTAAAAATACCTCTACTGTTTTGTTATTCCGTTAAGTTGTTAAAAACAACATATATCTCGACTAGTTTCCCGAATATACAAAGGAAGTCTTATTAGCACAGATATTAAAATTCTGTCTTGGAGTTCTGGTAACAATGACGTGGTATTGTATTCACTAATAATTATTCAGGAAATGTATCATATATATATATATATATATATACAGTATATATATATACATACATACATATATATTATATATATGTATATATGTGTATATATATATATATATATATATTACATATATATATGTATATATATAAATAAATAAATATATATATATATATATATATAAATATATTTTACACACATATATATATGCATATATATAAATAAATATATATATATATATACACAGTATATATATATATACTGTGTATATATATATATATATATAATTATTTATATATATGTGTAAAATATATATATATATATATATATATGTATACATATATAATATATATATAAGTATATATATATATATATATATTATATATATCATATAATGATACTCTTTTATTGGAAAGACTTCCGATTTATTAACTCCGCTAACGAAGCTGGAAGGAGGTTATGTTTTACCCTCTGTTTGTGGGTTTGTTTGTATATGTGTTTCTGAACCGCTTCCCGGCCACAATTTTAATCGTAGAGTAATGAAACTTGCAGGGATTAACTGATATGTAAAAAGCTGGATATGGTTAAATTTTGGAAGAAGTCAAGGGCAAAGGTCAAGATCACGGTCAAGCAAAATGTCCAATTCACGTTAATCAGTCATAAGTTTGGACATTATTGTCACAGACACTTCAAACTTGGTTCATATTTGAGTGTATGAAAAATCCACGCCAATTAATACATGTTAAGGTCAAAGGTCAAGGTCGAACAAAAGGTCAAGAAATAAGCTGCAGTGGTGGAGAGCTGCGCTCTACTGAGTGCCCCTCTAGTATATATTAAGAACTATCCAGTGAGGAAGGGAAATAAGGAAATAAAAAATATATGAAAAGTAACTAATAATTAATGTATATTTTAAGATCAGTAATTAAAAAAGATCTATCATATATACACTATTAAGAAAGGCATGCCAGTAACCTTCTCAACATAAAAATATCTGCGTATGAATATTTTTACAAAATATATAAAATAATATATTTACGGTAAGGGAAATGTAGGATAAATCATCTATTTCTTAGAGCTGGTGATTTTATTCTCCTGATTTGAGTTAGGTATTGGATTGGTGAAAGGTTTGGGATTGAAAAAGGATGAAAAAATTACGAACCAGAAGTTAGAGACCACAACATAACACGACAATTTACAAAACTTCCACTGGAATAGAATTTCTCTGGAAAATGTACTCACGTCAAATGCTGTGGTAATAG
The DNA here is from genome assembly GCF_036898095.1 of Palaemon carinicauda. Classification (NCBI taxonomy): domain Eukaryota; kingdom Metazoa; phylum Arthropoda; class Malacostraca; order Decapoda; family Palaemonidae; genus Palaemon; species Palaemon carinicauda. The sequence continues at coordinate 73,289,024 of NC_090727.1, read as the reverse complement.
CAAAACCCACTTTTAGAAATGAGAGAGAGAGAGAGAGAGAGAGAGAGAGAGAGAGAGAGAGAGAGAACGCCTATACTAAACTTTCAGTCGCTTCGCTTACAAGACGCATTGAGAATTTTACAAAAAAAAAGGCATTTTGACCTAGAACAATAAATGGTATTGTAATCATTTGCTCGCTCTCTCTCTCTCTCTCTCTCTCTCTCTCTCTCTCTCTCGCAAATGAATTTAGATTAAAAAGGCATCTTAACCCTAAGAAATAAACGATATTGTAAACATGCGCTCTCTCTCTCTCTCTCTCTCTCTCTCTCTCTCTCTCTCTCTCTCTCTCTCTCGGGATAATTTTTTACAAAAAAGGCATTTTGAACATGTTAAGTGAATCGTATTGTGATCTCTCTCTCTCTCTCTCTCTCTCTCTCTCTCTCTCTCTCTCTCTCTGGAAGATGAATTTTGACAATAAAAGCGTTTTGAACACGTGAAATGAACGGAATTGTAACCTTTCTCTCTCTCTCTCTCTCTCTCTCTCTCTCTCTCTCTCTCTCTGGATGAATTTGACAAAAAAAGGCATTTTTAACATGTGAAGTGAATCGTATTGATCTCTCTCTCTCTCTCTCTCTCTCTCTCTCTCTCTCTCTCTCTGCAGGATGAATTTTTTGCATCAGTTATCCGAAAGTAAACAGAATAACACTGAACATTGCAGAAATTCCAGAGAACGAGGCATTTCTCTGCCAATTTTGAAATGTAAAAATATCCATAATTCCAAATTCGACTGAGCCCCCCGTTATATAACATGAAACACAAAACAATATATAAAACAAATAGTTTTTTTTTTTCTTTTTCTTTTTTTTTTTGCATGGCCCTGGGCTCCACGTTAACTAATCCAGTGATGTCGAAATAGTATTTGTTTCTGAAATTGAAACAGCTCATTACAAAACTGTGGATTTACAGGTAAAAAAAAAAAAAAAAAAAAAAAAAAAATAATCGTTTTTAATTAATTTAAAATGTGAACACTGGTATGGATTAGATACTAATTCCTGTTAAATCTGAATAAAATTAATGCTGTTAAAGTAGCATTTCAGATTCCACACACAAACACACATACATACACGCACACACAAACAAACAAACAAACAAACACATACACACTCACACACACACACACACACATATATATATATATATATATGTGTGTGTGTGTGTGTAGAGAGAGAGAGAGAGAGAGAGAGAGAGAGAGAGAGAGAGAGATTACGCATTGCTAAAATCTGATCATTACAAAGTACATTAAACTTTAAGTAAATATAACATTATTATTATTATTATTATTATTATTATTATTATTATTATTATTATTATTATTATTATTATTATTATTATTATTATTACTAGCGAAGCTACAGCCCTAGTATGAAAGCAAGATGCTATAAGCCCAAGGGCTAAAACAGGGAAAAATAGCTCATTGAGGAAAGGATATAAGGAAATAAATTAACGATATGAAAAATTATGAACAATTAAAATAATATATTTAAAAAACAGTAACAACATCAAAACAGATATTTCATATACAAACTATAAAAAAGATTTATGTCAGGCTGTTCAACATAAATTCATTTGCTGCAAGTTTGAACTTTTGAACTGGTGCTTTCTGATGCTGTTAAGGGGGAAAATTGTGGCCGTAAACCAATAATATAATTTGAAAACAAAATAAAAACTCGTGTGAGAGAAATGACCAACAGTAATCCTTTACGAAAAGGTCAAATTTTAAGGTCAAATTTTAAAGTCTGATCAGATTAACTAATGAAGAATGATGTATTTTTTCTCATATGAGAGAAAGAGAGAAAGAGAGAGAGAGAGAGAGAGAGAGAGAGAGAGAGAGAGAGAGAGAGACTGTTAATAAACAGCTAAAATCAAATAATTCAAAGTGTCACAGTAATTGTAGGAAGGAGATTTCGTGAGAGAGAGAGAGAGAGAGAGAGAGAGAGAGAGAGAGAGAGCTAAAGTACTATAAACCAAATTTGAAAACGAAATTGGTATAGCAATTACATACAAAATAATTACAGAAGCAAACCCAGGGGAGTGTCAGAAGACATTTGAAACAAAGATGGAAGCAGCATTATTATTATTATTATTATTATTATTATTATTATTATTATTATTATTATTATTACTACTACTACTACTACTACTACTACTACTACTACTACTACTACTACTACTACTACTACTACTACTACTATTAATATTAGTATTATTATTATTCTCTCAGTTACAACCCCAGTTGGAAAAGCAGGATGATATAAGCCCAAGGGTTCCAACATGGAAAAACAGACCAGGAAAGGAAATAAGGAAACAAATCTACAATATAAAATATCTAAAGATCTGTAACAACATTAAAAAACGTCTGACATAACCTTTAAAGAGAGAATTATGTCAACCTGCTCAACATAAAAGCATTCTCTGCAAGGTTGAACTTCTGAAAAGCAAAACATACATTTTGTGGATTATGAAGCTCAGAAGAAAGGAGATTGTTAGAAAATGCAAAGAGCAAAAATCCCAGAAAGAGCGAAAAATGCTTTTGAAGTTTTTGTCAGAGACGGAGAGACGGAGAGATATCAAAGCAAATGGGACATTCTTGGAAACATGATATCAACCTTCGCTGTGCCATTTGTGAATATTCATATTACTGTGAAAAGTATGTCAACAACTTTTCTTTAGAATTGCATTTTCGTGTGACGCATTACCACTCCATTTTTACCTTGATGACATTTTCCACAACGCTAGACTTTCCACTGTTGAGTGCCAACACTTGTAAACAAGCTTTGAGAGACTCAAGTCATGAATCAAATATCATCTAATGCCTCAAAATTTTGTCACATGAAATTATATTGTAAATTTAAACAATCTGATGCACTATCATATATCCTCTCAAAAAATTAAGTCACATGAAATTATATTGTAAATTTAACCAATTTGAAGATACTACATATCCTCTCAAAATTTTGAGTCACATGAAATTATATTGTAAATTTAACCAATCTGAAGCACTGTCGTGTATCCTCTTAAAACTTTGAGTCCCATGAAATTATATTTTAAATTTAAACAATTTGAAACACTATCATATATCCTCTTAAAACTTTGAGTCACATGAAATTATATTGTAAATTTAAACAATTTGAAGCACTATCATGTATCCTCTTAAAACTTTGAGTCACATGAAATTATATTTTAAATTTAAACAATTTGAAGCAATATCATATATCTTCTTAAAACTTTGAGTGCCATGAAATTATGTTGTAAATTTAAACAATTTGAAGCACTATCATGTATCCTCTCACAATTTTGAGTCACGTGAAATTATATTGTAAATTTAAACAATTTGAAGCCCTATCATATATCCTCTTAAAAATTGTGAGTCACGTGAAATTATACTGTAAATTTAATCAATTTGACGATACTATCATGTATCCTCTCAAAATTTTGAGTCCCATGAAATTATATTGTGAATTTAAAACAATTTGAAGCACTATCATATATCCTTTTAAAACTTTGAGTCACATGAAATTATATTGTAAATTTTAACTAATTTGAAGCACTATCATATATCTGCTCAAAATTTTGCGTCCCATGAAATTATATTGTAAATTTAAAACAATTTGAAGAACTATCATGTATCCTCTAAAAATTTGGAGTCACATGAAATTATATTGTAAATTTAAAGAATTTGAAGCACTATCATATATCCTCTTAAAATTTGAGTCACATGAAATTATATTGTAAATTTAAAGAATTTGAAGCACTATCATATATCCTCTAAAAATTTGGAGTCACATGAAATTATATTGTAAATTTAAAGAATTTGAAGCACTATCATATATCCTCTTAAAATTTGGAGTCACATGAAATTATATTGTAAATTTAAAGAATTTGAAGCACTATCATATATCCTCTTAAAATTTGGAGTCACATGAAATTATATTGTAAATTTAAAGAATTTGAAGCACT
>NC_090727.1:73262528-73277528 GCF_036898095.1 Palaemon carinicauda | reverse complement strand
TGAGCGAGGCAAGAGAGCGTGCTAAAAATAGGAATGAATGGCGAGCGATTGTGACGCAGTTCCAGTAGGCCCTGCTGCTGCCTCCGATGCCTTAGATGACCGCGGAGGTAGCAGCAGTAGGGGATTCAGCATTATAAAGCTTCATAAGTGGTGGATAATGTGGGAGGGTGGGCTGTGGCACCCTAGCAGTACCAGCAGAACTCGGTTGAGTCCTTTGTTAGGCTGGGAGGAACGTAGAGAGTAGAGGTCCCCTTTTTGTTTTTGTTTCTTTGTTGATGTCGGCTACCCCCCAAAATTGGGGGAAGTGCCATGGTATATGTATGTATGTATGCAAAAACAATTGTTATAAAATTGAACTTTCAATATGAAAAAAAAAATTAAAGATATACTATTTTCTATGATTTGCAAAAACAATTGTTATAAAATGTATCTTTCAATATGAAAAAAAAATTAAGGATATACTCATTCCTATTATTTGCAAAAACAATTGTTATAAAATGTATCTTTCAATATGAAAAAAATTAAGGATATACTCATTCCTATGATTTGCAAGAACAATGGTTATAAAATGTATCTTTCAATATGAAAAAAATTAAGGATATACTAATTCCTATAATTTGCAAAAAACAATTATTATAAAATGTATCTTTCAATATGAAAAAAATTAAGGATATACTAATTCCTATGATTTGCAAAAAACAATTATTATAAAATGTATCTTTCAATATGAAAAAAAATTACGGATATACTAATTCCTATGATTTGCAAAAAACAATTATTATAAAATGTATCTTTCAATATGAAAAAAAATAAGGATATACTAATTCCTATAATGTGCAAGAACAATTGTTATAAAATGTATCTTTCAATATGAAAAAAAAATAAGGATATACTCATTCCTATGATTTGCATAATCAATTATTATAAAATGTATCTTTCAATATGAAAAAAAATAAGGATATACTAATTCCTATAATGTGCAAGAACAATTGTTATAAAATGTATCTTTCAATATGAAAAAAAATAAGGATATACTCATTCCTATGATTTGCATAATCAATTATTATAAAATGTATCTTTCAATATGAAAAAAAAAATAGATATACTAATAGTAGTAGGAAACGTGCCTCAGCTGCTCACTTTTTGGGGCTAATGTCCGGATTGCTCAGCTTGTCAGGATTGCTCAGTCAGGATTGCTCACTTTTTGGGGCTAATGTCAGGATTGCTCAGCTTGTCAGGATTGCTCAGTCAGAATTGCTCACTTTTTGGTGCTAATGTCAGAATTGCTCACTTTGTCAGGATTGTTCAGTCCGTTTGGGGATTTTTTACGTAAGGTTTTGTTTACAAACAACCCCTTCCCTTCCCCTTTTTGGGGCCATTGTCAGGATTACTCACTTTTTGAGGCCATTGTCAGGATTGCTCAGTCCGTTTGGGGATTTAAACGTAAGGTTATGTTTACAAACAAACCGCCCCCCCTTCCCCCAAGCTACTACCAACACCCCCCCCCCCACAGTGGGCGTTTTCTGTGTCTATGGTCACCGGCAGGCTTAGAGTTGTCTATCTTGAATGACACACCCCTCTTTCCCCCTCCCTCCCTTCCCCGACCCCTAGGGGGGGGGGGCGTTTTCTGTGTTTGTGGTCACCGACAGGCATGGAGTTCTCTATCTGGATGACCCATGCCCCTAAATAGTGACAGACACACACACACACACACACTTGTGTGCCAACGTGAGGCAATCGAGGGGGGGGGGGGGGCTTTCCTGTGTGTGGACACCACCAGGCATCAAGTTCTCTATCTGGACCCTAAGATAGTGTCATCCTTTCAATTTAAGCCAATAGATGTGTCCCAACGTGAGGCAATCGAGTTTACACGCCTCCTCCACCGTTATCTCTCTCTCTCTCTCTCTCTCTCTCTCTCTCTCTCTCTCTCTCTCTCTCTCTCTCTCTCTCTCTCTCTCTCTCTGTCCATTTGTTTTGAGGCCTTTCGCTTACATTAACATATATGGGTAATAATCACTTACATTGGTATATATGGGTAATAAAAAACGTATTACAACTTAGTTTCTTTTATTATACGAAGCATACGTGCAAAATAACATTTCGTGAATAAAGACATAGCACTTAGTGGGAAATAATCTGGGTCTAAAAACATTTATTTAAAACCCTAACATTTGCACGCTTAAAAGCGGTAGGAAAACATTTTTAATTAGGTTTCTTCAGCACTTGGCATATCTTCATTGAAAATTCAGGTTTTGTATATTTCCAGATGTACATACACGGTCTTGAATTTAAATGGAGAAGATAGTATAATAACACTGACGTGCAAAAACGGCATGAAGCTACCTGCGACCTGTCAGTGGCGCTGAATTTTCCCTCTCGCGGGAGCACAGTAAGATTTAGAAACCCCCATAAGACGCAAAAGTTTTCTTATATTTGCGTCTTTGACTTAGAATCAGCTTTGAAGAAATCCCCCGGGGCTTATGGTGTGGAGACCATACACGAATCAATAGCTTATTGCTATATCATTATCGACGGCGAAGGAAAAAGAGTCGCCTCCAGTCATTATTGCGGGAATGATTGCGTCGATAACTTTCTGTTAGACCTTAGTGATTGTTGGGCGGCGATCAGATCACAGAGGAAAACATTCCCCATTGATATGTCGACCGAGGATGAAAGAACTTTCCAACAGCAGACTGTATGCCAGATGTGTAAGACGTCGTTCAAACACGACCACGACAAGCACAGACACCATGACCATGCCGAACCCAAGAATAACTTTATTGGCGCTTACTGCGCGCGTTGTAATTTAGCGTGTCGCGAACTTAAAACTCGACTCCCCGTTTTTGCACACAATTCTAGTTACGACCTGGGTCTTATCCTTAAGGAATTGAAAACTAAAGTCGATATTACAATCATGACGAAGCAAGGGCTTAAAAATCAGCGAATGACTGTCGGTAATTTAGTTTTCCTCGACTCTTTAGCCTTTTTAGGATCTTCTTTGGATAGTTTAGCCTCCGAATATTTTAGGGATGGAAGGAAGGCTGGCTTAACAGAGGACATGTTAAGCGAAATTAGAGATGACAAATTGCGGGGTGAAGTCATTCAAGGCAAATTACCTTTCTGTTATGACTATATAGATAGCCTTGCAAAACTCAATGAAACGCATTTGCCCCCCAAAACGGCATTTTACAACAAGCTAAGGGAGCGCGATATATCAGAGGAGTAATATAAACGGGCTCAGCGTGTTTGGGATATAAGCAAATGTAAAACGCTGAAAGATTTCCTTCTCCTTTACCTCATTGTAGACACAGCTTTATTGGGGGATATTCTCATTTGGTGGCGCTTCATACTTTATGATAAGTACGGTCTTGATTTACCACACTATGTTTCACTTCCATCCTACGCCTTTGACAGCTTCCTTAAGATGAGCGAGATTGAGTTGGATCACGTCTATGATGAGGAATTGTATAATCTAATTAGACATAATGTTAGGGGGGGGGGTTTCACTTCTGTGGTGCGTCAATCATTCACTGCCAACAACCGTGAAATAAATCCATCATTTAATCCTGATCTCCACCAAAGTTCTTACATCCTTTATTTAGACTTCAACTCCCTGTATGCAACAGTTATGACTAAGAAACTTTCCACTGGTGGAATTCGTAAATTTTCCGATGAAGAAAAGGATCTGTTTTTAGGAAGGGGTATTGAAAATGCTAATACAAACGGGGATAAAGGACACTGGCTCCTGGTTACTACTAAAGCACCTTCAGAAGAAGTTGCTAGAGCCACTGATGAACTGCCGTTATGCTTATCCCACGAGGAAGTTGCTTTTAAAAATCTATCACCCTACTGTAAAAGCGTACTAGAACACGAAGGGGGACGCATGACTGTAAAGTGTAAAAAGCTTATGGCCACCCATCACAGTAAAAAAGAATATCTCATTTCCCTCCCTCTTTTACAGTTGTATATGGACTTAGGCTTAGAACTAGAGGTTGTGCATTCAATCTATGAATTCAGTCAAAGTGCTTACATGAAGGATTTTATTAAAACCAACATCGAAGCGAGGAGCGCAGCAACCTCATCTACAGAAAAAAAAAGCCTTCAAAGCTATGAGTAACTGCGTATTTGGGAAAACTTTACTCAACCCTTTAAAATACGCTGAAAAAAGTAAAGTTGTCAATAAAGCAAGCACTTACTTACAGGAAGCCCGGAATCCGAGACTAAAATCAACCATCCATTTGTCAGAAGACCGTATTATCTCCACTTCTACCCTCCCTCAGGTCGTCATCAATATGCCTAATTACATAGGTTTTGCCATTCTAGAATCGGCCAAGTTTGACCTTTACTACTTCTTTTATAAGGTTCTCAAGAATAATTATGGGGATAAAGTCAAACTCCTTTACACCGATACAGATAGTTTCATTTTTGCTCTGGAAGTTGACGATCTTAATTCAGAGTTAGCGCAAGAACCCTTGAAATCATATATGGATTTTTCCAACTTCGACGTTGATCACCCGCTTTTTAGTAATAAGAGAAAGGGGGAGCTGGGGCTTTTAAAATCAGAAACGGGGAGTAATCTTATAACGGAGGTGAAAGCGTTGAAACCTAAAATGTATTCCATGCTAGTTCAGAAACAGGGTCACATTAATCGTGCGAAAGGTATACCAAGTCACATGCATGCTTCGATAAACCACGAACAGTATTCCCAAATCCTGGAAGATCATCGCGTCAACTATCTCACTGTACGGACAATTAGAAATGTGAGAGGACAAATGAGTACCACTAAAGTAAAAAAGAAGTGTCTCTCGGCTTTTGATTCGAAGAGATACCATACAAGCCCATACAATTCTTACGCATACGGGCATCCCGATATTGAAGTGGGGGATGAGGAAGTTGCAAGTGAAGTTCGATTCAACAACCCCCTTCCCAAATTACTGAATCCACCTTCAGAACCAATCCCTCGCGTTTCTGAAAATTTATGGAAAAAGAGAGAAGAAAAGGTTACAGTCTATTTTCCACCCACCGATAATGGAATGTCAGAAAACGGGGAGGAGTGAATACAAAACTTTACTGCGAATAATTATAGTGTCTACCTTTCCCCATGTATTGTTTTGCTAGAGAAAATAAAATGTTGTTACTTTCCATTAAAGGGTTTTATTTATTCTGCGGTACTTATATGGACACAGTTTTATAATACCATTCAGTCAGCTAGAGGTTTAGTTAAAATGTACAAGTGCTTTAAAGCTGCAGATTTGGACCTTTTTAGAGAGCCAGCACGTATCATTGTGTCTGGTTTCTCCAACTCGGGTAAATCCTACCTTATAGAAAAATTAATAGTAAAATATGAAAGTAAGTTTACGCACATTATTATGTGCGGTGTGGATCAGCATACTTTGAAATCGCATCCAGTAATAGGACCAAAACTCTCCCTCTTTGCAAATATCGTAGACCCCATGAGTGAGATAGATACGGAAGCTGGCCCGTAAAAATATCTCTGCTATATTTATTACGCAAAATATGTTTTACAGTGGAAAATACGCCAGAAATATAAGTATAAACGCTTCCCATATGCTATTGCTGAGAACGAGGGATATATCGCAGGTCGAGTTATTAGGAAGGCAAATATTTGGTTCACCTTTATCAAAGAAATTTGTGAATGTTTATAAAAATGCTGTTATGACTAAACCTTTTTCCCATTTGCTGGTTGATTTAAGTTTAAATACTCCTAGCGAACTCCAGTTGAGGACAAATATAGCGGGGAGTTCCTCGTGCGAGGTTGTTTTTGGAGAATGGGAGACGTAAAGAGGAAGATTTTAGAAACGGTATATGAAAACTATTCCCACCCATCAAGTTTGGGAGGTATTAATTCCATTTACAGAACCGCCAGAGCTTTAGACGCGCGAATTACCATAAATGACGTAAAAGACTATTTGACCACGAAAGATGCCCATACTCTTCATACGCTTACGAGAAAAAAATTCCCCAGACGTCAAATGGTGGCTCCAGCTCCAAAAGTTATCATTAGCTGCGATCTCGCCGATATGCGACGTTTATCTAAATTCAACAAAGGTGTAAACTACCTTCTGATTTGCATAGATATTTTCTCCCGTTACCTCAAGGTCGTTCCTCTTAGAAATAAGAAGGCCCAGACTCTGCTAATAGGCCTAAAAGCAATCCTTTCTCTACCTCAATTTCAGGGTGTTAGTCGGCTCCTTACCGATAGGGGGTCAGAATTTTATAACAAACTTACGATCAAGTACCTAAAAGAAGAACATATAAAACTCTACAGCGTTTCCTCGTATGAAATCAAAGCCGCCATTGCAGAACGTGTTATACGTACTCTAAAGCAAAAGATATATAAACATTTAACTCTGAGAAATACTCTCGCGTATCTTGATGTCCTCCCTGAACTTGTAAAAAACTATAATAGGTCCCCACACAGAGGGTTGGGAGGGGGAGTGTCCCCTCTCGAAGTTCATGCATATACAAACCCGGAAATCATTAAGCGACAATTTCGGCGCATGTATAAATCAAGCAGCTTTACATCGAAACACAATAGTAAGGCGTTAGCAGTAGGACAGACAGTGCGCATTGCAAGTGGGCTCCGTCGGTCGGTATTCCACCGTGGGTATAAAATTCAAAATACGTTAGAAATATTCAAAATTCGGAGCGTGGACCGGAGACAGGCTCCTTTGACTTATCATCTGGAGGATCTCGCTGGTGAAAAATTTGAGGGTATTTTTTATAAATCGGAACTAATACCCACAGCCATACCAGAAACTTTCCCTATTGACATTATCAAAAAGAAAGTTACGAAGGGTAAAGTCAAGTATCTCGTGGCGTGGAGGGGTTACCCTCCGAGTTTTAACTCGTGGGTAGATAGTAAAGATGTTGAAAGGCTGTTGGGGGAAACTTAGAAATGAAATCGCACATACACAAACATGGGGATTTTCTTTTCTTCTTAAATAACCTCTCCCAGAAAAAAAGGACTAAATTAATTCCTTTGCTACAGAGAACGCATCTCGACTGTTTATCAGAGATCTTCGCTAACTTTTTGAAGGAAAATCTAACTCGTGATAGTAAAGCAATAGAAAAGGTAAAAAAATATAGGGGCGAAATAAGGACGGTAGCTCGGAAAAAGACACCGCTAAGAGAGAAAAGAAAAATCTTATCATCGCAGAGAGGAGGCGCCATACTTTCAGTCCTTCTTCCTCTCGCGGTGAGCCTAATTGGGGGTTTATTAGGGAAATGAGGGAATACTGCCTGGTACCGCGAAAGACGGTAGAAGAAGGGTCTAATTACCACCAAGACGCCGGAGATATAAGTCATCAAAACACTAAGCAAAATGCAGAGGAAAATGGAAGGGGGGATAACCAGCAGGGTGGAGGGAGTGATAGAGATTTGCTCCAAAATTTAGTCAAAATGATACAAACGATGAAGTGTAAGTTGGAAAATGAACCAAAGAAAAGGAGACGAAATGAATCGGGCGAGAAAGGCGCGCGTGATCCTCTCCCCCTCCCCACGCCACGGGCTTACTCCAATCCCCCTTTGGAGAATATAATTGACGTAAAATTATCCCCCACCAACAGAAGGTACGCCCTCGCTTTCCTTAAATTCTTCGAAGGCCGGGACGATGTCGAGTGGGATGATAGAGGGAACCTGAGGAAACCCATCTACCTACCGTTTAAATTTAATAGACGTGTTTAGGAAATTAATTCAGCAAACGGGCGGTATTGAGGAAGAGGACGTGCCTTTTTATAAAACCCTACTAGATACAGTGGGAATGCCCTATACTTACATAAAGAATGCAAAAGCTCGGATGCAGATGTATGGAATTAAAGGAAAAGGGGGGAGAATAAGAGAGGGGAATAAAGAAAAAAAAGTATAAGGCAAACTGCGGTGGGTGCCTTATTAGGAATAAATGCACACCGCTAAGTCTATGCGTAATACACGTCTTTGCATGTCGTGCTCGGAAGGCGTGTAAAGGGGGCGGAGTTTAAGTACTTTAGTTGTAGTCCTAGTTAGTTTAGGTTACAGGATCAGTTTACAACACGATCCCAGCACGATGCAGTCCGCGCCGCTAAAACTAAGCATCGTTGACTTTACGGCGCCACTTCTAAGAAAGGGGAATGTGTGTTTGGTGGTGGGGGGCAATTCCATTGGCGTCGTATCCTACGGACTTGCGGCGCAAACATATAAAGCCTACCCCTACAGCGATATCGTGAACTGTCGAAGAAGGCTCTTTAATTTAAACCGATGCATTCGCGAAGACCGTCACCCCGTTGGAAGTGTCATCTTGCGGAAACCACCGAGTTTTCCCACCGCGAGTGTACCGTGCGTAGCCACGTTGATAACACAGTTTAATTACGGGTATGCATATGATAATGATGCCGGTGGAAAACTTAGATCGTATGTGACTACTTCAAGGGATACGCATTTCGCTTCAAACTTGAAGAATGATACAACTGAGGCGCGTGTTTTTAACTATAAGAGGTGTCTACACGAATTGGAACAGTTTGCCCTGGAGAAAGGAAATGAGAGCGTAAATATATACACCATACCCATTGGAATTGGGAGGTCTGGTCGCGCTGATAGTGTATGGATGTTACACTATTTCCCAGATTTGGTGAACTTGGGTAGGAGGTTGGCTGGTAAAGGTAAACAGATTATTTTGCTGGCAAGCGAAAAATGTCTGTTGCCTCCCGAATTGGATAACTTGGAAAGGTTTTCCTTTGTTGGATCTGAAGATTTTCCGCCTGGTTACGATATTTTAATGTAATCTACTTATTTTCTTATTTATTAAATAAAAAAAATCTACTTTATCCAAATAAATTTGATATGTTATAAATAAAAATATTTACTGTGTAAGATCCATCCTTTTGTATTTTTTTATCTTCGAATTAAACGTTTTTCTCATTCTGAGAAAGAGAATAATTAGGTAATAGTGGTGATATTTAAATGTACTTGTTTCTCATTTATCCTTGTAAATTTGTTCATATGTTAAGAATACAAATAAAAAAAAAAAACACATGTGTAATGTTCACCCCTTGTATTTTTTATCTTCGAGTTAAACGCTCTTCTCATTCTGGGAAGGAGAATAATTATGTATTAGGGATGGTATTTAAATGTACTGGTTTTCTCATTTTATTCATGCAAATTTGTTCATATGTTAAGAACAAAAATATTCCTGTGTAATGTTCACCCTTTTGTATTTTTATCTTCGAGTTGAATGTTTTTCTCATTTGCGAATGAGAATAATTATGTAATAGAAGCTTCTTTAATAAAAAAAAATCTTATGTTAATTTGGTTTAAATATCCCCGCCTCATCTTAACTACTTCAGTTGGACACTATGGCTGGAGAAAGTCATATAGTAACTCTGACATCTCTCGGAAATAGGGATATATTCCCTACAAATAATGCAGGCAGCTTTACAAACAAGCTACAAAATAGTATAAAATTAGATCATAATTTGGAGCATGAAGTAGCCCTTGTTAATATCCATTACCCTAATGAAATTTATGGGCTTGTTAGTGGTGAATTCGATTCAGGGATAGAAATAATAATAACAAAAGTGCGGATATCCTTAGGTGGGGAACCCACCGTAACTTCAGCTACTGAGGAAATTTACAAACCACGAATAAGTATTCTATCCACTGATGCTGGGTATATGGTCTCCAGCATTAACGAAGATTTAACATACGCTTTGAGGAAGATCCTCCCACTCGGATTTTATCAAGAAAATATACCCACGGCGGGTCTCTTGGAATATGACTATCAAAGAAAGAGAGTGTTATTAAAGTTTACAAAGAGACAGGAAACGGAAGAGGCAATTTATCGAAAAGGACCTATTCACGCCATCAAATTAAAATTTGGGAAAAGAATAGGAGCTACATTAGGATTCAATTCAGGCAAACCTTATCAAATTTTTGAAACAAATCCAGGTAATCCTCTAATCAAAACTCATAATTTGCTCGCTCCTTTTCCCCCTTCCCCCACATCGGGGGTGGACTTTGTCCTCGTTTATTCGGATATTGTTGAAAGGTCCTATTTTGGGGGTAAAAAGGTAAATATATTGGATACTTTTAGTATGTGGGGCAGTAAAACGAGAGGGTATCATAATTATGTGTTTTACCCTTTAGGGACAAAAGAATTGGATTCAGTATCCATTCGCCTGACCGACCAAGAAGGAAGGGAGATACACTTTCGTGAGGATACCAGCACAATCTACATCCTTCATATTAGACCAAAGCAGAAAATTATATAAAAACTGCAACATCCCACACCAAACGTTAGCAAGAAGAGGAGCTTTTAGCACTAGTTGGAGAATTGGTAATGTTACTCCTCTATGTAAATGTGTTTGTGGTAGCTCAAGTCCCACTGATTACCGCCCAATTTCCATAACTCCCATATTATCTAAAGTTTTTGAACGTCTTCTGGCAAAACGTCTTAATAGGTTTGCTGAAGGTAATCATCTACTCCCTAGTTTGCAATTTGGTTTTCGTAAAGGCCTTGGAGCATGTGATGCCCTTCTTACAATCTCCAATGCTGTACAGAAATCCCTTGATTGTGGTCGGGAAGTTCGTATGATTGGCCTTGATTTTAGTGCTGCCTTTGACCGTGTTAATCATGAGGCCCTTGTTTTCAAACTGAAACAGTTGGGAGTGGGTGGGTCGTTTCTTAGCATTATTACTGATTTTTTAAGTAATAGATCTCAAAGAGTTGTTGTTGATGGGCACCATAGTGATTATAGGAATGTGATATCCGGTGTTCCACAGGGTAGTGTTCTTGGCCCAATACTTTTCATACTATATACACATGACATGTGGTTTGGCCTAGAAAACAAGCTTGTTGCATATGCAGATGATGCTACTCTCTTTGCATCAATTCCATCCCCTGAATGTAGATCTAGGGTTGGTGAATCCCTTAATAGAGATTTAGCTAGAATTAGTGCATGGTGCAAATTATGGGGTATGAAGTTGAATCCTAACAAAACTCAAAGTATGATTGTAAGTAGGTCAAGAACGGTGGTTCCTCAACATCCGGATCTTAGTATTGATAATGTTTCTTTAAATATGTATGACTCTTTCAAAATTTTAGGTGTGATTCTCGACAGTAAATTTACTTTTGAGAAACATATAAGGTCTGTGTCTTCTTCAATTTCACAAAAAATAGGCTTATTGAGAAAGTCTTTCAAGATTTTCGGTGATCAATCTATTCTGAAGAAGTGTTTTAATTCTTTCATTCTACCTTGTTTTGAGTATTGTTCTCCTGTCTGGTCTTCAGCTGCTGATTCTCATCTTAATTTGTTGGACAGAAACTTACGGTCTATTAAATTTCTTATTCCTGATCTAGATATTAATCTCTGGCACCGTCGTTCAATTAGTTCATTATGTATGTTGCATAAGATTTTTCACAACTCTGACCATCCTTTACATTCAGATCTCCCTGGACAATTCTATCCTGTTCGTAATACTAGGCAGGCAGTTAATTCTAATAGCCAGGCCTTCTCCATCACGAGGCTCAATACTACGCAGTACTCTAGAAGTTTTATTCCAGCTGTGACTAAGTTGTGGAATGATCTTCCTAATCAGGTGGTTGAATCAGTAGAACTTCAAAAGTTCAAAGTTGGAGCAAATGCTTTTTTGTTGACCAGGCGGACATAGTCTTTTTATAGTTTATTTATGACATATTTGTTTTTGATGTTGTTGATAGTTTATTATATGACATGTCTGTTTTGACGTTGTTTCTTATTTTAGAATGATTTATTGTTAATTTGTTCTCTTCATTTATTTATTTCCTTATTTCCTTTCCTCACTGGGCTATTTTTCCCTGTTGGAGCCCCTGGGCTTATAGCATCTTGCTTTTCCAACTAGGGTTGTAGCTTGGATAGTAATAATAATAATAATAATAATAATATTCAAGAGTGTGTCACCATGAGGGTAGCCTTTCTTTCCCCGTCTCCTGAGGAGTTTAGTATCATATTCGCTAGTCCCCCCATAAAACTCTTGCGTGGAGGGGCTTTAGGGGATATTGAGGTTTTTAGAGCCCCAAGACGTTCCCAGCAAGGGAGTGGCCTTTTTAGTCTATTAGCTGGACTCGCTAAAAGGGTTGCACCCTTTGTGGCAAAGGCGGTCCTGCCCTCGGCCCTTGAATTTGGGCAAAATGTCATGGGAGATTTACAACAGGGGACAAGAGATTTTAAATCAAGCCTTAAACAGAGGGGGTTGGAGGCGCTAAAATCAACAGGACGACGTATTGTTACTGGCAAAGGGAAGAAAGGGAAAAATGTCAAAAGAAATGGGAAGAAAAGAGTAAATAAAAAGAAAATCTCATCACGTAGGAATATAGGATATAAAGACGTGTTTAGTGCAATGTGATTTAGTTCTGGTAAATAGGCGTTAGTGTGAAGTCATTCAACATGGCATCGGCGGCACCGAGAATTGCGGGTCTCGTAGGGAGCGAACTCCCCACCGCAAAATACACCGCAGGGGTGGTGGATGCTTTTCCCAGACCTAATCGTTTACGAGTGGTGGAAGCTTCCGTGGTTGATCGGCAAACGAGTTTTATTCTACCAACAAATCTTACATCGGGGGGAGCAATAACTGATCGTTATCTCGAATTTCGTATCAATGGCGTAGAAGGAACACTAATTGATTTAGCCAGTTTGCGTATTGAACTACATTTAAAAGTCACGGCCCCCGATGGGAGCATGTTGGGGGATGATGTAAATGTTGTATTTGTCAATGGTTTGGCAAATACAATCTTCAAGTCGAGCCAGGTTTATATCGGCGAAAGGCTCGTAGAATCAAATCCCCATTTCAATTACTGGTCTTTCATAAAGTTATTAGCTGCAGCAAAGTCTCACACTATCAAAACAGTCGGACGGCTAGGTTATGTTTTCCAAGATTACAAGGGAACATCAATTTCAAACGTTTTACCAGACGATTATTTTACAAAATTGAACAAAATGGAAAAAGAGTGGGTTGATAAAGGTAAAAGAGAAGGATTGCATCTTATTCATCCACTTATGCGCGATGTGGCTTCAGTAGATGAATATTTGATGGATAATATCGACGTTCGTATCAAGTTGGAATTAGCCCCAAATGCGTGGTTCATTAATTCCACCGCACAGGCCGAAGAATTTCGATTTCATCTAGAAGAAGCCAGGCTCCATATTGATAAAATCATCCCACGCCCCCCGGCTCTACTCGCCCTTCATCAGGCGCTTTCAAATCCCAACAGTACGGTGGAAACTGTCTTTAATAAAACACTTTACAGGACATACGCGCTAGCCCCTAATCAAACGCAGGCAACGTTGGATTTACCTTTTAATAAGGTTATACCAGAAAAGTTATACCTCACTATTGTTAATATGGAAAGTTTCAATGGTGTTCTGAATAGGAATCCCATTTATTTTGATCATAATAATCTTAAGCACATAGGGGTCACACTGAATGGTTCCACTTTGTACGACATAAACAGTCATTTCCCCGAAAATTTTTCTCATCTTTACTACGAGACATTAAAATCTTTCGGCTTAACTTATGACCACCTAATTCATTATGATTGCTACAGCCATGGTCGGGCAGTCATCGCGTTTAATTTCAATCCTGAAATGGCGTTGATGGATACGCTCGAAGTAGAGAAAAATGGGGATTTGAGAATCCATTTAACGTTTGATAGGCAAGTCAACGAGAATAGAATTATTTTATTGTTTGGAGAAACCCAGGGAGTGATAACCACCGATCAAACCCGAAATGTATATTGCGATGTCAGGGCGTAATCAAATAAAAGTTTTCCTACCGCTTTTAAGCGTGCAAATGTTAGGGTCAGATTTTTTTTCCCCCACTAAGTGCTATGTCTTTATTCACGAAATGTTATTTTGCACGTATGCTTCGTATAATAAAAGAAACTAAGTTGTAATACGTTTTTTATTACCCATATATGCCAATGTAAGTGATTATTACCCATATATGTTAATGTAAGCGAAAGGCCTCAAAACAAATGGACAGAGAGAGAGAGAGAGAGAGAGAGAGAGAGAGAGAGAGAGAGAGAGAGAGAGAGAGAGAGATAACGGTGGAGGAGGCGTGTAAACTCGATTGCCTCACGTTGGGACACATCTATAGGCTTAAATTGAAAGGATGACACTATCTTAGGGTCCAGATAGAGAACTTGATGCCTGGTGGTGTCCACACACAGGAAAGCCCCCCCCCCCCTCGATTGCCTCACGTTGGCACACAAGTGTGTGTGTGTGTGTGTCTGTCACTATTTAGGGGCATGGGTCATCCAGATAGAGAACTCCATGCCTGTCGGTGACCACAAACACAGAAAACGCCCCCCTAGGGGTCGGGGAAGGGAGGGAGGGGGAAAGAAGGGTGTGTCATTCAAGATAGACAACTCTAAGCCTGCCGGTGACCATAGACACAGAAAACGCCCACTGTGGGGGGGGGGGAGGGTGGGGGTGTTGGTAGTAGCTTGGGGGAAGGGGGGGCGGTTTGTTTGTAAACATAACCTTACGTTTAAATCCCCAAACGGACTGAGCAATCCTGACAATGGCCTCAAAAAGTGAGTAATCCTGACAATGGCCCCAAAAAGGGGAAGGGAAGGGGTTGTTTGTAAACAAAACCTTACGTAAAAAATCCCCAAACGGACTGAACAATCCTGACAAAGTGAGCAATTCTGACATTAGCCCCAAAAAGTGAGCAATCCTGACTGAGCAATCCTGACAAGCTGAGCAATCCTGACATTAGCCCCAAAAAGTGAGCAATCCTGACTGAGCAATCCTGACATTAGCCCCAAAAAGTGAGCAATCCTGACTGAGCAATCCTGACATTAGCCCCAAAAAGTGAGCAGCTGAGGCACGTTTCCTACTACTACTAATTTCTATGATTTGCAAAAACAATTGTTATAAAATGTATCTTTCAATATGAAAAAATTAAGGATATACTAATTCCTATGATTTGCAAAAAACAATTATTATAAAATGTATCTTTCAATAT
>NC_090727.1:73245028-73257528 GCF_036898095.1 Palaemon carinicauda | reverse complement strand
ATAAAAATCAAAGTATGAGTGTAAGTAGGTCAAGTATAGTAATCCTAAATATTTAGATATATATGCTGACGATGTCTCTTCACCTATATACAACTCATTCTAGGTGTAATTATTGATTCAAAAATTTACTTTTGAGAAACACAACATATTTTTTTCTCCTCCAAATGAACAAAATAATTGTCATACTGAAAAAGAGTTTATGGATTTTTGATATTTCACTTATCCTGAGGAAAATTTTTAATTCTATCATTCTACCTGATGTTCAGTAGTGTTGTTTTTGGCCTTTAGCTGGTGACTATCATCTTAATTTTTTTTTTATAGAAACTTGCTGTCTCTCAAATTCCTAATAGAGATGATCTAGATATTAATCTCTGCCACTGTCGTTCAATTAGTTCTTTGTGCATGTAGCATAAATATTTCCTTAATTATGAACATCCTTTGCATTCAGATCTTCTCAGACAGTACCATATTGTACGCAATACTATAAAGACAGTTTATTCAGTCTGGATTTCTCCATTATAAAGCACAATACTACATAGTATTCCAGACCATTTGATACGAGAAGTTTTATTCCAGCTGAAGCAGTAGACCTTCAGAAGTTCAAACTTGCATTGAATATTTTTGATGAATTTGTTGAAATAAGTCTTTTTTCATAGTTTATACATGACCATGTTTAACGTTGTTACTGATCTTCAAGATATTTTTACATTTATTATTCATTTCTTCATATGCGGTTTATTTCCTTTTCTCAATGGGGTATTTTTTCCTGTTGGAGCCATTGGGCTTGTAAAGTCATGTTTTACAACTAAGTTTGTAGCTTAGCTAATAATAATAATAATAATAATAATAATAATAATAATAATAATAATAATAATAATAATAATCGTTTCACACTACCATTCTGTGCATCTTAGAAGAGAGAGAGAGAGAGAGAGAGAGAGAGAGAGAGAGAGAGAGAGAGAGAGAGAGAGAGAGAGAGAGAATTTTCCCTCTTTTGTATTCAGCAATGCCAAAGAGAGTTCGTCTTTTGGTAACTTTTTTCCATTTCCAGGTTAAGCCGAGAAAAGTTTCTTTATCTTGTGTCCTTTGAGATATTCTTTTTTTATTTCAATTCTTTGGAAGTTTATAGTAAAATATGAGATCATCTAAATTTAATAAGAACAAAATATAAGGTATTTAATATTGGTCACGTATAAGAAATTCCTCTTCTAGAGAATAATATAAGACAGAGATAGCAGGACCTAATTTCTTCCAGTTTGTAAACACAAATATTCATACTTGTTCCCTAAACAACAACAACAACAATGACGTGGTAACGTCCTTGACTGGTGAACGCCAGACTGGGTTCCCTGGGGTTTGAGTCCCGCTCAGACTATATAGTTCCTTTGGTTGCTGCAATCTCCCATCCTTCTGAGTTATGGAGGGGGGTTTGGGGGACCCTATAGGTCTATCTCCTGAGTCATCACCATCCACTGCCTGGACCTCCTTGGTCCTAGCTTGGGTGGAGAGGAGGCTTAGGCGCTGATCATATGTATATATGATTAGTCTGTATGGCATTGTCCTGCAGGATAGGGCAATGTCACTGTCCCGTGCCTCCATCATTCATGAGAGGCCTTTAAACCTTTTAAAAAATGCAAACGTTTATAATTCACTACAGGACAAAGGCCTCAGACATGTCCTTATTCATGGCTGGGGTTTGGCCAGTTTTCATTACCACGCTGGACAATGGGATTGGTGATAGTGGGAGACCGTGTATGTGTGTCCCTGACTAGTACAGCTTTGCTGATCATGGCGATACACAAACCCTTTCACCACGCTAGGGTTTAAAAACAAAATCTAAGAGAAAAAAACAGACACAGTATATGTCCTAAACAAATATTTTTTTTTACCTCACAAACTTACACCGTTGTACTAAAAAGAGAATTATTAGTATTATCATTAAAAAAATTTATATTTATACCTTAGAACTAACATAAGAAAAATACCTCGTTTTGCCCAACACTGTAAAGACTAAATTCAATTAACCACAAAGGCAACGGAGAGAGAGAGAGAGAGAGAGAGGAGAGAGAGAGAGAGAGAGAGAGAGAGAGAGAGAGATTTGGTAATTTGGAAAAATGGCTGTCTTAATTTTCACACTGAGATTGAAATTATTCCCTATGTTTTAAATATATATATATATATATATATATATATAATGTGTGTGTGTGTATATATATATATATATACATATATATATATATATATGTATGTATATATATGTATGTATATATACATATACATATACATATATATATGTATATATATATATATATATATATATATATAGAGAGAGAGAGAGAGAGAGAGAGAGAGAGAGAGAGAGAGAGAGAGAGAGAGAGAGAGAGAGAGAGAGAGAGAAGTAATTAATGACAACTGAAGACAGAATTGAATACAAATATAAAATGCAAACATAAAACTATTATTTCTCAATTTCAACTATCGCTTCTTCCAAAAATTTCCTCAGTTTCCTCACCTCTTCCTTACAACTCCTCACTGTTTTTCTCACCTTCACAGCGAAGCCAGAAGGAACATCTTTCACAAAATTTCCAAGAGAAATATTTCCCTTCATACATCTTTCCTGGATCCAAACGGGAAGACAAGTTTAAAACTTGAAGAAGGAAACGCCTGCGTATATTTCTTACTAAAATTCTCCCATGTTAAACTAGAGTTTCTTATGAGGTAATTTTATGCTGATCAGGAAATATCTGTTTTAATGTTGTTATTGTTTTTAAAATGGGTCGGGAGTTCGAGACGCGCTCAAGCCTGATAGTTTATAGAAGTGTCTATAACCTTACCGTCTTTGTGAGCTTGATATAGGGGATTTGGGGAAGAGTATAAGTCTACAACCATTGCCTGACACTCCATGGTCCTAAATTGGGTCAAGAAGAACCATCTCCTCTAAAACTAGGACCAGGAAGGGCCAGTAGATACAGGTGATTTGGGGAAAGGTATAAGTCTACAACCATTGCCTGGACCTCCCTGGTCCTGACTTAGGTCAAGAAAGGCCATTCTCTTCCGAAGCTAGGGCCAGAAAGGGCCAGGCAATGGCTGCTGATGACTCAGCAGGTAGATCTATAGATTCCCATAAGCCCCACATCCCTAGGTCGAAAGGATGGTGAGGTTGCAGACACTATTTGAAACTATCAAGCTTGAGCGGGTCTCGAACTCCCGTTCAGCAGAATGTTAGGGAGGAACGTTTCCAGTAGGCTACCACAGCCATGTAAATAAAAGCAAAATAACCCCACAAAGACATATTTTAAATATGATTAAATTTTATGTTAAAAAAAAAAATTAAGGTTTTGGTTACCAATGTGGTAACGTCCCTGAGTGGTGAACGCAAGACTGGGGTTCGAGTCCCACTCGAACTCGTTAGTTTCTTTGGTCACTGCACCCTCATCTTGTGAGCTAAGGATGGTGGGTTTGTGGGAGCCTATAGGTCTATCTGCTGAATCATCAGCGGCCATTGCATGGCCCTCCTTGATCTTAGCTTGGGTCAAGAGGGGGCTTGGGCGCTGACCATATGTATATAAATGGTAAGCCTCTAGGGCATTGTCCTACTTGATGAGGCAATGTTACTATCCCTTGCCTCTACCGTTCATGATTGATTGATTTAAAGTTTTCTGTCATCCTGACATCTAAGGTCACTGACGCCGAGTGCCATTCATGAGCGGCCTTTAAACCTTTAAACGCGCACAAAGTTAATGAACCAGCTTCCCTCTCAAAGCACTAGCTACTATACCAGTAGATTCGTTCCTATCAATCGCCCTGCTTCGAAAGGTTAGGCCCATAGTTAGTTCTCTAATTAATGTGAAAGTCCAGATTAATCACAGCCGCCTCAAACCTAACAATGCGAGAGAAATTATTATTATTATTATTATTATTATTACTAGCCAAGCTACAACCCTAGTTGTAAAAGCAGGATGCTATAAGCCCAAGGGCACCAATAGGGAAAAATAGCTCAGCGAGGAAAGGAAAAAAGGAAATAAATAAATGATGAGAACCAATTAACAATAAATCATTCTAAAAACAGTAATAGGCTGAAATGTGAGTAAACTGAACCAGCATAAGAAAATGGGACGTGATTAAACTGGTCGGGTCATTTCTGAACTCGAATGCTTGTTAGCAGTACCAGAGCAGTAATTGGCAGTAATCCGTCTTTTTCCTCTGTTATCTCTGGCTGAACGGTAGAATACTTTTGACGTGTGACTGAGGAATCTGCCTTTGTTTTTATGTTCCTTACACTTCCTCGCTTGGAATAATTCCTTGACTGCTATGTGCTTGGTATTATCAGTTAGTAGTTACCTTCCCCAACGAAGTTGGAAGGAGGTTATGCTTTCGCCCCTGTTTGTGCGTTTGTTTGTGTGTGTATTTGTTTGGGAACAGCTTCACGGCCGCAATTGTAATCGAAGAGTAATGAAAATTGCAAGGATTAACTCTTATATTAAAAGCTGAAATTGATTAAATTTTGGAAAGTCGAGGTCAAAGGTCAAGGTCACAGTCAAGCATAATGTTCAATTCACGTAATCAGCCATAAGTTTGGACATCGTTCTCACAGTGACTTTAAACTTGGTCTATATTTCAGGGCATGAAAATCCACGCCAATTAATACATATTAAGGTCAAAGGTCGAAAAATAAGCTGCGCTCTACTGAATGCCCCTCTAGTTTAGGTCCTGTTACGTGCTCGGTATTATTAGTTAGTAATTTAAGTACACTTAATTCTGTAATATTGAACACTGCACAATTTGAATTAAAGCGTATTTATTTGAATTTTCATTTTTGAATGACTTTCCACTTGAATTTAGTTAATTTTGACTTCAGAACTTGAACTTTAACTTACCAGCTGACGTAGGCACCGAGTAGTTGAGGCTGGAACCAGGATAATTGAATTCCCTATTCCATTTAATATGACAAAGAGGCCTATCTAAGTTTGGAAATTACAGCATCCTCGGGGCTTATGCAATATAACTTGAGACAGTTTAGGAAGAATCTGGTAACCTTCTCTCTCTCTCTCTCTCTCTCTCTCTCTCTCTCTCTCTCTCTCTCTCTCTCTCTCTCTCTCTCTCTCTCTTTCAGTATAATGAATTGGATCCCGGGGAGAACAAAGTTCATAGCATTTCACTGATCTATTATTATTATTATTATTATTATTATTATTATTATTATTATTATTATTATTATTATTATTATTATCAGCCGAGCTTATAAGCCAATGGGCTTCAACAGGGAAAACAGCCCAGTGAGAAAAGGTAATAGAGAAATCGTTAAATAACAAGAGAGGTAATGAACAATTAATATAAGGTGTCTTAAGAACAGTAACAAAAGTAAAATAGAAATCAGAATGGTTTTAGTAAGAATAAAACATCAAGAAATATTTGACTACATTTCTACTGATAACAATATTTCGAACTTTTTTTTTTCAACTTTGGTAAAACAATCACGTTCAGGTCTTCACTGAAGCATGTTAGGAAAAGGGAAAGGAAATGTCAGTTACTAATTCTAAGGATTCTGTTTTCGTAGAAGGAAGTCTCTTTGGGGCTGACTTAACCTACTCTTCCATGTAGTTTTTTCTTTTTATCTACTGCTATTTTTCTTTCTTTGTTGAAGCGATTTTTCATATTCCTCCATAAGGTGAATATGGGTCCAATACGGCTGTGATTTTATGTATGACCCGATAATTACCTCCGCCAACGAAGTTGGAACGAGGTTTTGTTTTACCCCTTCTTTGTATGTTTCTTTGTGAATAGCTTTCTGACACCGTTTTAATCGTAGAGTAATGGAACTTGCAGGGATTAACTGTTATGCATAAAGCTGGAAATGATTAAATTTTGGAAGGTCAAGGTCAAAGATGAAGGTCAAGCAAAATGTCCAATTCACGTAATCAGCCATAAGTTTGGACATCGTTGTCACAGAGACTTTAAACTTCATTCATATTTGAGTCTATGAAAATCCAGGCCAATTAGTACATGTCAAGGTCAAAGGTCATGGTCAAGGTTGAGCAAAAGGTCCAGAAATAAGATGCCGCGGTAGAGGTCTGTGCTCTACTGAGTACTCCTCTAGTTGTTGTTAATAAGCTGGATACATTATCACTAGGTTATTTCTTCCCGAGTGACTACAAAAGCTTCCAAATTATATCACAAAAATTACTAGGTACATTTCATCCATATATTTGATAAATAATTTATAAGAGAAATTTTATCACCCAACTATCGAGAATTGATTTTAATCTTCGTAAACGATGTGCAAATTTTCTTATATTTCTAAAGGATGAAAATCATCATGTTTCAAGGAAAATATATTTCGCATTTATAATAACAGTAAATGTGTTTATACATCTATAATGAAAACCGAACGATTAGTCAATACACTTATCATTAATTCGTACTTATAATACCAGAAGAAAAATATGCTTGCATATTCATAATATAAAAGCGAACGTTTATAAATATAGTTATCAATGATCCAATACGCTCTTAAATCTACTCTCCACATCATTAATGGCTTTGAATAAAATTGTATTGACTTTCATATCAATAAAACAATTAAACTTACATATGCAACGGTTTTATCCCTAACATATTAAACTATATCTAATAGACTCTAATTGTCAACACAAAATTTCCTTTTCGGTGGCTTGTCTATCTATGGGGTCCCCTCATAAATCTACGGTCTACCCACACCGCTTTTCACTTACTCCTCTCTCGTATCACACTTCCTCCTCCTCCTCCTCCTCCTCCTTCTTCTTCTTCTTCTTCTTCTTCTTCTTCTTACAATAAGGGGTCGGATGCCTGATGCGTCCTCTCCAATGCCTTCTACAAAAGGCATCCTCTTCCACCAAACCTCTCCTCTTCATATCATCCCTCACCTTTCTCAAAATCTGATATATCAAGGGGTCGGTTGCCTCATACGCCGTCTCCAATGCCTTCTTTCAAAGGCATCCCCTTTCACAAAACCTCTCCTCTCCATATCATCCTTCCCCTTATCTCGCCATCTAATACATTAAGGGGTTAGTTGCCCAATACGCCCTTTCCAATGCCTTCTATCAAAGGCATCCTCTTCCACCAAACCTATTCTCTCCATATCATCCTTCACCTTATCTCACCATCTAATTCTCTGCCTCGCTCTTGATCTTTTACATCTAACAGGTTACTACCAAGCTCTCCTAACTCCCTCCCCACCAACCATCCTAAATATGTGCCCAACTCTTATCCATCCTCATCAACTATAGCCAAAAAAACGGTATTCAAGAAATCTCATAATTCCTTTTCCATAGTGTAAAAAATTGATTAGTTGTGGACACGTCATTTCGAACGAAATACTGATTGCTTATTGGTGTTACCAAAAAGGATAAAATAGAGAAATGATTTGGAATAACGGAAACTACCATTAATATTATTATTACTATTATTATCATTATTTTCATTAATATTATTATTATTATTATTATTATTAATATTATTATTATTATTAAGATATTTATAAAATAATAATAATATATTATCATTATTATTATTAATATTATTATTTTCATTACTATTATAAAGGCCACAACCCTAATTGAAAAACAGGATACTATAAGCCCAAGGGCTCCAAAAGGAAAAATTAACCCATAGAGGAAAGGAAATAAGGAAATAAATAAAAACAAGTAACGAATAAAGAATAAAACAAATATCATAACATCAGTAACAACCTTAAAATAAATCTTGTCATATATAAACTATAAGGAGAGTTGGAAGACCCAGGCCTACATGGTTGAGGACTGTGAAGCGTAAAGGAGATGAGGAATGGAGAAGTATTGAATTGAAAGCTCAAGATAGAGACGACTGGTAAAATCTAACCGAGACCCTTTGCGTCTATAGGCTTAGGAGGAGATGATGATGATGATGATAATAATGATGGTGGTGATGATGATGATGATGATGAAGATAAACTATGAGGAGAGTTCCAGATAACAATTTTCAGTCCACAAAAGGGATATGTCTCTGACAGGATTTCAATAATAAACCAAAAAACACCACTGACCTGTAGTGCAGGCTAAAACCAGTCTGCAGGTCATGAAGAATTGGATTTGGACCGCAATGATGCCTGTAAAATAAATACAATCATAAATTACTTTTTGTAATAATTATTTATTTAAACTTTACATTAATACCTAGGCTTTAACATGTATTAATTGGCCTGGATTTTCATACACTCAAATATGAACCAAGTTTGAAGTTTTTCTGATTACAAACTTGGCAGATTACGTGAATTATACAGTTTGCTGGACCGTGACCTTGACCGCTGACCTTCCAAAATTTATTCCTTTCCAGCTTTTTACTTAACAGTTAATCCTTGCAAGTTTCATTATTCTACGATTAAAATTGTGGACAGGAAACTGTTTACAAACAAAAAACAAGGGCGAAAACATAACCTCCTTCCAATTCGTTGGCCGAGGTAATCCTCTATATATATATATATATATATATATATATATATATATATATATATATATATATATATATATATATATATATATAGTATATATATATACATTTATATACAGTATATATATATATATATATATATATATATATATATATATATATATTAATCAAGAGAATTAGAATTAAACAATTCTACTAAAATAGCTCCTAGAAAAAAAATTCAAATAAACTTAATGTTCTAAACTGTACAGCACATTATAAATCCCATCAAATTCAGCTTTAGAAATTACAAGATTTTGCAAGCATCTCTTGCAAACGAAGCACGAAGTCACCTAAAACTCTTACCAGATGTACGATGACATCAAGAGATGCTTAGTTTCAAGCGAAACCAATATCTTAGAGGTTACCTGAGTTGCAACTCCTGGGAGTATGGAGAGATAGGAAGTGGATAGATTATAAATATAATTAATGTAGATAAACAGTGCCACTGACATCTATGTGTGTCTTTCATTTAAATTGTTTATAATGTTTAGGAACAAATAAAATCTATTAATATTATTATTATTATAATTGTTGTTGTTTTTGTTGGTGTTATTGTTGTTATATAATAATAATAATAATAATAATAATAATAATAATAATATTATCATTATTATTATTATTATTATTATTAGCTAAGCTACAACCCTAGTTGGGAAAGCAGGATGGTATAACCTAAAGGGCTCCAACATGGAAAAATAGCCTAGTGACGAAAGGAAACAAGGAAAGAAATAAACGATAAAAACAATAAGCAATTATTAAAAAATAAGCTAAGAACAATAACAACGTTAAAATAGATGGGAGTTAATGTTCCTTCCTTTTCCATATTTTGAATCAGGCTGTGAAGTGTAATTTTACATATATTGAAGAAAAACTGTCCTAAAAAAATATTTTTTTTCTTCTATACTTTTAAAATCACCGGAGGCAAACCTTTTACATCAGAGGCCTTCTACGGCAGAGAGAGAGAGAGAGAGAGAGAGAGAGAGAGAGAGAGAGAGAGAGAGAGAGAGAGAGAGAGAGAGAGAGAGAGAGAGAGAGAGAGAGAGAGAGAGAGAGAGAGAGAGAGAGAGAGAGAGAGAGAGAGAGAGAGAGAGAAATGTATATATATAAATATATATATATATATATATATATATATATATATATATATATATATATATATATGTATACATATACTGTATATATATAGATGAAAATATATATATATATATATATATATATATATATATATATACGTATACATATACTGTATATATCATATATATATATATATATATATATATATATATATATATATATATATATATATATATATATATATAGATAAATATATATATATATGTATATATATACAATATAATATATATATGTTATATATATAAAATATATGTATATATATATACATATATATAAATATATATATATATATTATATATATATATAAAATGGTGTAGTTGAACGACCTGAAAGTCCAGGTAAACAGAGATCATGACGTAATAAAATTTCATCCTCTTCATCTTTTGCAACAAAGACTTACTTAGAAGTCTAAAGTCCTCTTCGTTACGAAGTAATTGAAGGATCTTCTCGTCATTTCGAAGTATCAAACATCTATATCGTCGTTGCTAATTGGAGGAAAAGAAGACGAAGGAGAATCACAAAATAGCGATCAAAAAATGTTTTTGATTTCTAAAGGTATCTGCTTTCATACGCTGACACATGCGTACAGTTGTATATACGCAAATATAAATTTCATACACCCGCACACAGAGAGGCCCTTTGCGCCAATAGGCGTAAGAGGAGATGATATATATGTATATATATATATATATATATATATATATATATATATATATATATATATATATAATATTATGTGCGGGGTTATACCTGTCTATATACATTGACGTAGGAATTTACACATGCACACAAACTATATACATACATACATATATCCATACATAAATAATATATATATATATATATATATATATATATATATATATATATATATATATATATATATATATATATATATACATACATATATAAGAGCAGACTCTGAAGAAGAACCAAGTTAGACAAAACAGTGTGACTCATGAGATCATATTGTTCAACAGCAAACTTTTATAATTTTGTATTCCTTTACTTTACCATAAGCATAGAAATAAAGAAAATATAATTTCCGATTGTGAATGATATTCAACTCTGGGAAAAAAAGATTAACTATTTTTCACTCAAAGAGTTTTAATATATATCCAAAACTTTCCCTTCCACTAGATTTTTTCATATTCGTATATGCCCTTCGATCCCGACTGTCAATGAATAAATTGAAAAATCTAAACGTAAAATTCACAACCATAAAAACGTGTCAGAATATATAACCTCACAGTTCAACAATTTTCATTATTTCCGAGATCTCATTTATACATACGCGAACAACAGGAAATTAATCTAAAGCGTATATTCGCTAGAGTGACTAAACTAAAATTGAATTGAAGTTTTAATTTGATGTGCGTTCAGGACAATAATGGAAGCGAAATAAAACGTCAGTCATGAGGCAGAGCTTCTGTTCGATGGTTTGCCTACACCTTTTTAACCTAATAATCTCTTCAAAAAGGTTATTATACACAGCATTGGAGGTTTTTAAGTAATGTAACAGAAGCTTGCCTATTTCCCGTTTTCTATGTAGATTTTGGTAACATATTTCCCGTTTTCTATTAAGATTTTGGTAACATATTTCCCGTTGTCTACTAAGATTTTAGTAACCTATTTTCCCTTTTCTATATAGATTTTGGTAACATATTTCCCGTTTTCTATCAAGATTTTGATAACCTGTTCCCCATTTTCTATTAGGATTTTGGTAACCTATTTCCCGTTTTCTATCAAGATTTTGATAACATATTTCCCCTTTTCTATTAAGATTTTGGTCACCTATTTCCCGTTTTTTTCAAGATTTTGGTAACCTATTTCCCCTTTTCTATTAGGATTTTGGTAACCTATTTCCCATTTTCTATCAAGATTTTGATAACCTGTTCCCCATTTTCTATTATAATTTTGGTAACCTTCCATTCCCACTTGTCAGGAACTGATTTGGCGACGCTGAATTGTACCTAAACCTCAAGGAATAGCTCAGGTGGCACTCCCACATTCCTACTATTCCAAGTTTAGCAGTAGAAAGATTAAAATACCAAAAACCAGGGGTTTACAACCTTTTTGTCCTTCTGTACCCCTTTTGTATTTTCATAAGATTCCTGTGTATCCCAAAAACTGAGAATGGAAAAGTGAAACATTGAAATTGATATTGAAAATTTAACATAATTTTATTATACAATCAAAATGCAAATTGCCTAATGTTTTTAACAGTGCTGGTTATTCTCTGAGGTTCAATGTACACCCTGATGATTAAAAATGTGCCAATGGGGGTACATGTAGGGAACATGCACTATAATCCATTTCTTTTAGCGAGGCAGATTTGCACCTACTCGCAGCGGTGCCCTTTTAGCTCGAAAACGTTTCCTGATCGCTGATTGGTTAGACAAGATAATTCTAACCAATCAGCGATCAGGAAACTTTTCCGAGCTAAAAGGGCACCGTTGCGAGTCGGTGCAAATCTGCCTCGCTAAAAGAAATGGACTATAGTTCTCCTGCCTTAGACCAAAACATAAAAAATAGGGTCCTAGACTTCTACAAACGAGAAATAACGTTTTGGGCAATTTTCATTTAGAAACGGGACACAAAGATTATGTTAAACGTTTGATAATCTCTCATAATTCTGTCTCCCTTTCTCCCTCGCGTGTTTCACGCCGAAAAAAATTATCGTAGAGCTTTGGAGATGAGTGGAGACTTTAATTAACATTAAGCTTTGATGATCCACCTTTAATCTGTTTAAATTCTCTCTCTCTCTCTCTCTCTCTCTCTCTCTCTCTCTCTCTCTCTCTCTCTCTCTCTCTCTCTCTTTCAATCTAACAGAGAAAAATAGCCCAGTGAGGAAAGGAAAT
>NC_090727.1:73237528-73240028 GCF_036898095.1 Palaemon carinicauda | reverse complement strand
ACTGAAGACTTTCTTATTCAGCGAGCGTTTTGACAGGATCAAAGAGTAAGCGAACAATACACATTGTGAATGGTAAAGGCTCCCGAATGAACATCATAAAACGACCATGGAGGTCCTGTGAAGAGTAGGATTCCCCTGCTCTACAGGACCAGATAAGCAGCCCCTAAAGTAAGTAAAGTAAAATAAAGTAAAAACAAATCGTGGATATTTTCGAGAAAATGGCCAATAATCAAATAATGTGACCAACTATTATTTTCTCAGAAAAAAAACTAAAATGATCAAAACTTGTCTCTCACAACCCCAACAGATCTTCCCTAATTGCTATCTTTTAAACAAAGGGTTAACCGGATTTCAAGATCAAGTAGCCAATTAAACAACTATACTCAAAATAGGAATAAGTTTGCAGCCACAAGACCTTGAAGGTCAGAGCAAAGATCAAAGTCAGACAAGGCAATGGAACTACTAAATCTCCTCCTAGAGTAGATTCCAGTAATGGCTTCTGGAAGACAGATGTCATTACTTCGAAACACGTAGGAGGCAACGTACAATAGCATTACTATGAACATGCTCCCTTACAATAGGACGCCAAGGACATGATATGTTCTCCTGAAGGAGTCTTTGAAGGGCAATGTCTTAGTTTCTGACTATATTATTATTATTATTATTATTATTATTATTATTATTATTATTATTATTATTATTGTTGTTGTTAATTAGTATCAATCATTTTTATTATTATTATTATTATCAATTATTTTCAATTATTATTATTATTATTATTATTATTATTATTATTAGTAGTAGTAGTAGTAGTAGTAGTAGTAGTAGTAGTAGTAGTAGTATCAATTATGATTATTATCATTATTATTATTATTATTATCATTATTATTATTATTAATTAGTATCAATTATTTTTATTATTATCATCATCATCATTATTATTATCATTATTATTATTATTATTATTATTATTATTATTATTATTAGCTGAGCTACAACCCTAATTGAAAAACAGGAAGCTATATGCCAGAGGGCTCCAACAGGAAAAATAGCTTCATCTTTTCTCCGTAAATTGAGACAAATTATTACTAGTTAAGATACAGCCCTAGCTGAAAAGGAATAATACTATAACCCCAAAGGGCGCCAACAGGGAAAATAGCCCAGTGAGGAAAGGAAATAAAGAAACAGATAGATCAGTGCCTATTTACAGCTATGGAAAGCAACTTTTCTAGAAGGACACTCCAAAATCAAACCATTATTCTCTAGTCTTGGGTAGTGCCATAGCCTCTGTACTGTAGTCTTCCACTGTCTTGGGGTTACAGTTCTCTTCCTTGAGGGTACACTCGAGCACACTAATCTATTTTATTTATCTTCCTCTACTTTTTTTAGAAGTTTTTAGATTATATAAGGGATATCTATTTTAATGTTGTTACTGCTATTTTCCCTGTTGGAGCCCTTGGGCTTATAGCATCCTGCTTTTCCAATTAGGGTTATAGCTTGGCAAGTAATAATAATAATAATAATAATAATAATAATAATAATAATAATAATAATAGTAGTAGTAGTAGTAGTAGTAGTAGTAGTAGTAGTAGTAGTAGTAGTAGTAGTAGTAGTAGTAGTAGTAAATTTGGTAGTAATAATAATAATAATAATAATAATAATAATAATAATAATAATATCTATAAAACTAAAACAAAACTGAATAACATCAAATAAACAGAAAGAAACTCTCCCATAGCGATGATAAAATCGTAAACGAACTCCCAGACATCCGAAGCTAAGTCACAGCTCAGCCAGGCAAAGTTTGGCAAAATCAACGAATCAAATAAAAAATCGACTGATATTGCCTCGTTTTATTCCCCGAAAAAAAAGATAAAAGGCCCAATACTGACAGAAGTCAGGGAACAAAACGAAATCTATTTCGAAAAAAACGTAACCATGTTTCACGAAGCCTATGGAAACCCTATGTATTTCATTGCAATTCTCTTACAGAGTAAATTAATTAGAGATGGAGTTGAAACCATTTTGCATTGGGGCAAGAGAAACTACACAGAAGGTATGTCTTCGACATAGACTTTTTTCCTATCAGGAACGAGAAGGCAACTTTAAAAGGAACTGTTTGGGTAGATGCTGTTTTTTTTTAGTTATCAATGAAGTGTATCAAATGTTGGAGCCCTCGGGCTTATAGCATTCTGCTTTTCCAACTAGGGTTGTAGCTTACCAATAATAATAATAATAATAATAATAATAATAATAATAATAATAATAATAATAATAATAATAATAATAATAATAATAATAATAATAATAATAGAGAATTGAAAAAAAAAAAAAAAACTTGCAGTCCATTAATCTGATAATGGCCTTATTTTAGATTTAAGACAATCTAAATTTTCATTGGTCTAATATGATATTTTCGATATTTATCATTTTCTTTGTCAGTGTACCTTTTATACTTTAAATATGTACTTGCTAAATACATTATTATTATTATTATTAT
>NC_090727.1:73220325-73225325 GCF_036898095.1 Palaemon carinicauda | reverse complement strand
AGGGGAACCCTACTCTTTACAGTACAGAAGGGGAACCCCACTCTTTACAGTATAGTAGGGGAACCGTACTCTTTACAGTACAGCAGGGGAACCCTACTCTTTACAGTGCAGCAGAGGAACCGTACTCTTTACCGTACAGCAGGGGAACCCTACTCCTTACAGTACAGAAGGGGAACCCTACTTTTTACAGTACAGCAGGGGAACCCTACTCTTTACAGTACAGCAGGGGAACCCTACTCTTTACAGGACAGCAGGGGAACCCTACTCTTTACAGTACAGAAGGGGAACCCTACTCTTTACAGTACAGCAGGGGAACCGTACTCTTTACTGTACAGTAGGGGAACCGTACTCTTTACAGTACAGCAGGGGAACCCTACTCTTTACAGTACAGCAGGGGAACCCTACTCTTTATAGTATAGAAGGGGAACTGTACTCTTTACAGTACAGCAGGGGAACCCTACTCTTTACAGTGCAGCAGGGGAACCGTACTCTTTACAGTTCAGCAGGGGAACCCTACTCTTTACAGTACAGCAGGGGAACCCAGCTCCTTACAGTACAGCAGAGGAACCCTACTCTTTACAGTACAGCAGGGGAACCCTACTCTTTACAGTACAGCAGGGGAACCCTACTCTTTACAGTACAGCAGGGGAACCCTACTCGTTTCAGTACCGCAGGGGAACCCTATTCTTTACAGTACAGAAGGGGAACCCTACTCTTTACAGTACAGCAGGGGAACCGTACTCTTTACTGTACAGTAGGGGAACCGTACTCTTTACAGTACAGCAGGGGAACCCTACTCTTTACAGTACAGCAGGGGAACCCTACTCTTTATAGTATAGAAGGGGAACCGTACTCTTTACAGTACAGCAGGGGAACCCTACTCTTTACAGTGCAGCAGGGGAACCGTACTCTTTACAGTTCAGCAGGGGAACCCTACTCTTTACAGTACAGCAGGGGAACCCAGCTCCTTACAGTACAGCAGGGGAACCCTACTCTTTACAGTACAGCAGGGGAACCCTACTCTTTACAGTACAGCAGGGGAACCCTACTCTTTACAGTACAGCAGGGGAACCCTACTCGTTTCAGTACCGCAGGGGAACCCTATTCTTTACAGTACAGCAGGGGAACCCTACTCTTTACAGTATAGAAGGGGAACCCTACTCTTTAAAGTACAGCAGGGGAACCCTACTCTCTACAGTGCAGCAGGGGAACCCTACTCTTTACAGTACAGCAGGGGAACCCTACTCTTTACAGTGCAGCAGGGGAACCCTACTCTTTACAGTACAGCAGGGGAACCCTACTCTTCACAGTACAGAAGGGGAACCCTACTCTTTACAGTACAGAAGGGGAACCCTACTCTTTACAGTACAGCATGGGAACCGTACTCTTTACAGTACAGCAGGGGAACCCTACTCTTCACAGTACAGCAGGGGAACCGTACTCTTTATAGTACAGCAGGGGAGCCCTACTCTTTACAGTACAGCAGGGGAACCCTACTCTTTACAGTACAGCAGGGGAACCCTACTCTTTACAGTACAGCAGGGGAACCCTACTATTTACAGTACAGCAGGGGAACCCTACCCTTTACAGTACAGCAGGGGAACCTTGCTCTTTAAAGTACAGCAGGGGAACCCTACTCTTTACAGTACTGCAGGGGTACCGTACTCTTTACAGTACAGCAGGGGAACCCTACCCTTTACAGTACAGCAGGGGAACCCTACTCTTTACAGTACAGCAGGGGAACCCTACTCTTTACAGTATAGAAGGGGAACCCTACTCTTTACAGTACAGCAGGGGAACCCTACTCTTTACAGTACAGCAGGGGAACCCTACTCTTTACAGTACAGCAGAGGAACCCTACTCTTTACAGTACAGCAGAGGAACCCTACTCTTTACAGTACAGCAGGGGAACCCTACTCTTTACAGTACAGCAGGGGAACCCTACTCTTTACAGTACAGCAGGGGAACCCTACTCTTTACAGTATAGAAGGGGAACCCTACTCTTTACAGTACAGCAGGGGAACCCTACTCTTTACAGTACAGCAGAGGAACCCTACTCTTTACAGTACAGCAGAGGAACCCTACTCTTTACAGTACAGCAGGGGAACCCTACTCTTCACAGGACCTCTACGGTCGTTGTGTGATGTTCATTCGGGAGCATTTAACATTTCACAATGTATATTGTTCGCTTACTCTTTCATCCTGTCAAAACACTCGGAGAATAAGAAAGTCCTCAGTTTCCTCTTGAAAGCCTTAATATCTTCAATTATTCGGAGGTCTCGTGGGAGCCTATTGTGTAGTCTCCGGGGGGCATAATTAAATGATCTAGAGCCTAAAATAGACTTCTATCTAGGTTCTAATAGTTTGAAACCATCTGTGATTATTCTCGTGTTAACACAATTGGTTGACTGAGCAATATGTAGCAATTCTCTTAGATATTTTTGACGACCGGCTCTGATAACTTGGTGGGTTATTGAACATATTTTAGTTTCAAATCTCGCTTTATTCGACAGCCAATGTAGATCAATTAGTGATCCTTTTTCTAGGTGGGACACCTTTTATCAGTCTTGCTCCTCTGTTTACTATGTTTTGTAATTTAAGCTGTACTTTTGGTAAATTGTTGTAGATGGAGGTACAGTAGTCAATTCTGTAAATCACACAGTTTATCACAAGTTTCTTTAGGTAGTAGGTTGACCATGGCACCATCCACCTGTTAAGATACTACCACTAGAGAGTTATGGGGTTCTTTGACTGGCCAGACAGTCCTACATTGGATCTTTATCTCTGGTTACGGTTCACTTTCTCTTTGCCTACACATACACCGAATAGTACGGCATATTCTTTACAGATTCTCCTTTCTCCTCATACACCTGACAACACTGACATTACCAAACAATTTTTCTTCACCCAATGGGATAGCTACTGCTCTATAATTATTCAGTGGCTACTTTCCTCTTGGTAAGAGTAGAAGAGACTCTTTAGCTATGGTAAGCAGCTCTTCTAGGAGAAGGACACTCCAAAATCAAACCAGCGTTCTCTAGTCTTGGGTAGTGCCATAGCCTCTGTACCATGGTATTCCACCGTCTTGGGGTAGAGTTTTCTTGCTTGAGGGTACACTCGGGCACGCTATTTTATCTAATTTCTCTTTCTCTTGTTTTGTTAAAGTTTTTTATGGTTTATATAGGAAATATTTATCTTAATGTTGTTGCTATCCTTAGAATATTTTATTTTTCCTTTTTTCCTTTCGTCACCGAGCTATTTTCCCTGTTGGGGCCCCTTTGCTTATAGCATCCTGCTTTTCCAACTAGGGTTGTAGCTTAGCAAGTAATAATAATAATAATAATTCACCCAGGTACTCTTTTATAAAAGCAATATTTCTTAGATGATAACTAGCAGTTTTTATTACATTATTTATTTTGGCATTGACAGACATGTTGCAGCCTAGATCACGAACTTTACTATAGTCAATTCTTTTTAATGAGGCAGATTTGCACCGACTTGCAATGGTGCCCTTTTAGTTCGGAAAGATTCCCTGCTCGCTGATTGGTTGGACAAGATCATACTAACCAATCAGATAGCAGTAAACTTTTCCGAGCTAAAAGGGCACCTCTGCTAGTCAGTGCGAATGCGCCTCATTAAAAGAAATTGAGTATAGATATCGACACTGATATTACATTCAAAATAACTTTGATATTATATTGTGAGATGTTTTTTGTGTTTTCTCTGTTACTTATTAAAAAAAAAGACAAAAGAAATCTGTATCATTAAAAGATCAGGCTGTTTTT
This sequence comes from Palaemon carinicauda, assembly GCF_036898095.1. Lineage (NCBI taxonomy): Eukaryota > Metazoa > Arthropoda > Malacostraca > Decapoda > Palaemonidae > Palaemon > Palaemon carinicauda. The sequence continues at coordinate 73,221,540 of NC_090727.1, read as the reverse complement.
ATGTTTTATCAGATAATAATCTCTTTGGAAAATATAATATCAAACCACCTTTGTGGTTGTATAATTTGAAATACGTATTGTGTTTCATAAAACTTTCAATTTTAAAGAAATGTTTAGAAGCGTTATCTGCCCATTTATAGATACCTTTCTATATGTTAGTAAGAAATTAAAGAAGATTTGACTGATCTCATATTCAAGTGTAACTAAAAACTGATGGTAACTCAAATATTCTCTCCCTTGCTTACCGTCAAACAATAGTTTTTTTTTTTTTCCTCATAAAGGTTTGGTGGATCTCATATTTAAGCGTGACAAGAAATTGATGGAAACTCAAATATCCTCTCCCTTGCACTTTGTATGATTCTAAAGACATTCTCAGTGTTTAACAATAAGTTTTTTTTTTTTTTTTTTTTTTTTTTTTTTTTTTTATCTGTAAGATTTGGTTATTCATGTAATTAAAAAGAAATGTATAGTGGGAAAGGTCAAGGATGAATACTAATTTCTTACGGTCACCTATTTTACAATAAGATAAAGTTTAGCTTCTTTTATGGTTACTAAGCATACTGTATAGCAATTATGATGCTTTTATACTACTCTATATTTCCGGTCACGCTCAGCTCGGGGATCTCTCTCTCTCTCTCTCTCTCTCTCTCTCTCTCTCTCTCTCTCTCCGTCATCTGCAGAACGGAATTTTTAGAGCAACGCCATACGAAAAGGCAAAAGTTATTTTACCAGCTTTCTAGGAAGATTGATTTTTAGCAGAGAGAGAGAGAGAGAGAGAGAGAGAGAGAGAGAGAGAGAGAGAGAGAGAGAGAGAGAGAGATGCAACCCTTTGTTAAGCCACCCATAAAAAGCAAATTGCATCCAGTTGCAACGGCCATGAATGTTGTACAGAAGACCTTCAGAATTCGCAAATACAGATTTTTTTTTTTTTTTTTTCAGTCAAGCCGTAATTGACCCTCTTGTTTAGTATCTCATATATCACTTGTTGCGTTTTGGTTTCTTATATTTCTTCTTTTCTTATGCATTTTATTATTATTATTATTATTATTATTATTATGATTATAATTATTATTATTATTATTATTATTACTATTATTATTATTATTATTATTATTATTATTATCATTATCATTATTATTATAGTTATAATAATAATTATTATTATTATTTTTATTGTTGTTGTTATTGTTGTTGTTGTCGTCGTTTTTATTATTA
>NC_090727.1:73212825-73217825 GCF_036898095.1 Palaemon carinicauda | reverse complement strand
ATGTATTATGGGGTTATTCATCACATTCATTATGGGTGTATGAGGTATTCATTACTGCCCTTTCACCCAATTCAGGTAAATTGATTAACTAATAAATGCCGCTTTGCATGGTTCCGAATTGACTGGATTATGTTTATAGTAGTTGTTTGGATTAAGGTTATCAAACTAGCTCTTCTAGGTGAAGGATACTCCAAAATCAAGTCTTTGTTCTCTAGTCATAGGTAGTGTCATAGCCTCTGTACTTTGGCCTTCCACTCATGGATTAGAGTTCTCTTGCTCGAGGGTACACTCGGGCATGCTATTTTATCTTATTTCTCTTCTGTTTTTTTTTCTTTCTAAGTTTTTATAGTTTATATGTGAAGGCTCTAATTAAAGTTGTTACTGTTCTGGAAATATTTAATTTTGTTTATTCATCTCTTGTTTATTTATTTCCTTGTTTCATTTCCTCACTGGGCTATTTTTCCCTGTTGGAGCCCTTGGGCTTATAGCATCTTGCTTTTCCAACTAGGGTTATATCCTAGCTAGAGGATGACCACATATGCATATGATCAGCGCCCAAGCCCCCTCTCCACCCAAGCTAGGACCAAGGAGGGCCAGACAATGGTTGCTGATGACTCAACAGATAGACCTATAGTCTCCCTTAAACGCCTCATCCTTATCTCACGAGGTGAGATTGCAGCGACCATAGGAACTAACATATTTGAGCGGGGCTCTAACCTTCGTTGGCCGTTCACCAGTCAGGGACGTTAACTAGTTTGAACGGGACTCGAACTGGCGTTCACCAGTCAGGGACGTTAACTAGTTTGAACGGGACTCGAACTGTCGTTCACCAGTCAGGGACGTTAACTAGTTTGAACGGGACTCGAACTGGCGTTCACCAGTCAGGGACGTTAACTAGTTTGAACGGGACTCGAACTGGCGTTCACCAGTCAGGGACGTTAACTAGTTTGAACGGGACTCGAACTGGCGTTCACCAGTCAGGGACGTTAACTAGTTTGAACGGGACTCGAACTGGCGTTCACCAGTCAGGGACGTTAACTAGTTTGAACGGGACTCGAACTGTCGTTCACCAGTCAGGGACGTTAACTAGTTTGAACGGGACTCGAACTGTCGTTCACCAGTCAGGGACGTTAACTAGTTTGAACGGGACTCGAACTGGCGTTCACCAGTCAGGGACGTTAACTAGTTTGAACGGGACTCGAACTGGCGTTCACCAGTCAGGGACGTTAACTAGTTTGAACGGGACTCGAACTGTCGTTCACCAGTCAGGGACGTTAACTAGTTTGAACGGGACTCGAACTGGCGTTCACCAGTCAGGGACGTTAACTAGTTTGAACGGGACTCGAACTGTCGTTCACCAGTCAGGGACGTTAACTAGTTTGAACGGGACTCGAACTGGCGTTCACCAGTCAGGGACGTTAACTAGTTTGAGTGGGACTCGAACCTTTGTTGGGCGTTCACCAGTCAGGGACGTTAACTAGTTTGAACGGGACTCGAACTGGTGTTCACCAGTCAGGGACGTTAACTAGTTTGAAAGGGACTCGAACTGGCGTTCACCAGTCAGGGACGTTAACTAGTTTGAACGGGACTCGAACTGGCGTTCACCAGTCAGGGACGTTAACTAGTTTGAGTGGGACTCGAACCTTTGTTGGGCGTTCACCAGTCAGGGACGTTAACTAGTTTGAACGGGACTCGAACTGGTGTTCACCAGTCAGGGACGTTACCACATCGGCCATCACAACCACCACTATTGCGGAGGTAAATATTCTATAATAATACATATTTTATAAGAAATATAAAGCTAACTAGAAAGAACTTTCCCTTCCCTATTGTCCCTCAAAGCAAACGGTATAAACACGGAGAGCTAAATCCATTTAATTACAATACCTTCTTTTCGCTAATGTTTTTAACTTCCTTTTCCAATCCCCAGCTTAGCCCCATTTCCCCTAATGGGAGGAAGTGAACCTTTACTCCCCTGACTATTCCCCTCATTGGGCAAACTACTTTTCCCATTTCCCCTAACAGGGAGGTAAAGCCATTCTAGTTTTGGTTTACAAAATAGTTTTTCATTTCAATGAGTTACAGCATTTGTACATAGTTAATGTTTAAGGTTTTTAAAATATTTTAATTTGAGTTTTTCAATACTTCTTATATCGTTTATTTCCATAAATCCTTTCCTCGCTGGGCTATTTTGCCCTGTTAGATTGAAGGAGAGAGAGAGAGAGAGAGAGAGAGAGAGAGAGAGAGAGAGAGAGAGAGAGAGAGAGAGATTTAAACAGATTAAAGGTGGATCATCAAAGCTTAACGTTAATTGAAGTCTCCACTCATCTCCGAAGCTCTACGATAATTTTTTTCGGCGTGAAACACGCGAGGGTGAAAGGGAGACAGAATTATGAGAGATTATCAAACGTTTAACATAATCTTTGTGTCCCGTTTCTAAGTGAAAATTGTCTAAAAGGTTATCTCGCGTTTGTAGAAGTCTAGGGCTCTATTCTTTATATTTTGGTCTAAGGCAGGAGAACTGTATGTTCCTTATATGTACCCCCATTGGTACATTTTTACTCTTCAGGTGGTACATTGAACCTCAGAGCATAACCAGCACCGTGGAAAACAATAGGCAATTTACATTGTGAATGAATAATAGAATTATATTAAATTTACAATATCAATTTCAATGTTTCTCTTTTCCATTCTCAGTTTTGGGGATACACAGGAATCTTATGAAAATTCCCAAATGGTACAAAAGAACCAAAAGGTTGTAAACCCCTGGTTTTGGGTCTTTCAATCTTTCTACAGCTAGACTTGGAATAGTTGGAATGTGGGAATGCCACCATAGCTATTCCTTGAGGTTTAGGTACAATTCTGCGTCGCCAAATCAGCGCCAGACAAGCTGGAATGGAAGGTAACCAAAATTATAATAGAAAATGGGGAACAGGTTGCCAAAATCTTAATAGAAAACGGGAAACAGGTTACCAAAATCTTGATAGAAAACGGGAAATATGTTACCAAAATCTTAATAGAAAACGGGGAAATAGGATACCAAAATCTTATTAGAGAATGGAAAATAGGTTACTAAAATCGTAGTAGAAAACAGAAAATAGGTTACTAAAATCGTAGTAGAAAACGGGAAATAGGTTACCAAAATCATAATAGAGAAGGGGAAATATGTTATCAAAATCTTGATAGAAAACGGGAAATAGGTTACCAAAATCCTAATAGAAAAGGGGAAATATGTTACCAAAATCTTAATAGTAACTGGGATATAGGTTATCAAAATCTTAATAGAAATTGGGAACAGGTTACCAAAATCTTGATAGAAAACAGGAAATAGGTTACCAAAATCTTAATAGAAACCGGGGAATAGGTCATTAAAATCTTAATAGAAATTTGGAAATAGGTTACCAAATTCTTGATAGAAAAGGAGGAACAGGTTACCAAAATCTTATGAGAAAACCGGGAACAGGTTGCCAAAATCTTAATAGAAAACGGGAAATATGTTACCAAAATCTTAATAGAAAACGGGAAATAGGCAAGTTTCTGTTACATTACTTAGAAACCTCCTATGTTGTGTATAATAACCTTTTTGAAGAGATTATTAGGTTAAAAAGGCGTAGGCAAACCATCGAACAGAAGCTCTGCTTCATGACTGACGTTTTATTTCGCTTCCATTATTGTTCTGAACGCACATCAAATTAAAACTTCAATTCAATTTTAGTTTAGTCACTCTAGCGAATATACGCTTTAGATTAATTTCCTGTTGTTCGCGTATGTATAAATGAGATCTCGGATATAATGAAAATTGTTGGACTGTGAGGTTATATAGAATACCCAATGCAACATTGGAAATAAAGGATATTATTATTATTATTATTATTATTATTATTATTATTATTATTATTATTATTATTATTTTTATTATTATTATTATTATTATTATTATTTACCTCTGACATTATCTGAAAGGTTTTAAAGACTGGTCATGAATGGCTGAGGCAAGGGACAGTGACATTTCCCTAGCAAGCAGGACAATGCCCTAGAGACTGATCATATATATATATATATATATATATATATATATATATATATATATATATATATATATATATATGATCAGCGCCCAAACCACATCTCCACCCAAGTTAGGACCAGGAACGGCCAGGCAATTGCTGCTGATGACTCAGCAAGTAGATCTCTATGTTCCCCCAAACCCTCTATCCTCAGCTCACAAGGATGGTAAGCTTGCAGACACCAAAGAAACTTACGCGTTTGAGTGGGACTCGAACCCCAGTCTGCCGATCACCAGGCAGGGACTTTTCCAATAGTACACCATAACCCTTCGTATATTAAGGTTGTGGTGGCCTATTGGAAACATCCCATCTGGCGTTCTGCTGGACGGGAGTTGGAGTCCTGCAAAAACTCGATAGTTTCTTTGGTCCCTGCAACCTCTCCATCCTTGTGAGGTAAGGTTGAGCGGTTTTTGGGGAGCCTATAGGTCTACTTGCTGAGTCATCAGCCACTTCCTGGTCCTCCCTGCTCCTAGCTTGGGTGGGGAAGGGCCTTTGGTGCTGATCATATATAGTCAGTCTCTAGGGCAATGTCACTGTCCCTTGCCTCTGCCATTCATGAGTGACTTTTGATATGAGTTTGCGATGTCTTATTTATAAAATCTGTATGCACCATAGATCTGTTTTCAGTGGAGTTTGTATCATTGTAACCTTCGTTGTGTAAATTCACATAATTGATTACTATAAGATAGACAGGGAATTGAAAAATAAACACACGTTAATTATGCAATCAAGCAAATGACATAATTTTTATTTTTAAAAAATTACCTTTTTCTAGACCCTACTGCCTTTATCAAACTAAAAAAACTATACTTTTAGGTATATTTTGACAATATAGATTAATTTTTCTTAATTTCTCTTTTATTTTTAGTCTTTCTAAAACTATCTCAGCCTTCTGAAACTTTGTTTGATATGGTAAACGTACCAGTGGTTAAC
>NC_090727.1:73187825-73210325 GCF_036898095.1 Palaemon carinicauda | reverse complement strand
GATATGGATAAGACAAAAGATATTCCAGATGCGCAATAAGTTACAATTCGCTCCAACCCACATCAACATTTAAATAAATATATCCTTATAGTATAATAAATTTTATCATGTTAATGATACACTCCCCCACCATTAGTGGCAAATTACCGATACCCTATCCAAAAGGGTCAACTACGTATGAATACATTGTTCTTCTATTGGTAATAACACCACCAACCTGTGTACTGATCTACACATAATCTTATCCACTCCACCATCATATCCCTTCCCATGCTTTATAATCTTATACCTTAAATCAACATCACGGACAACGCCATCTTGTCCTGGATCAGCTTTAATCACCTGTGCTAGTTTCCATGCCCCCCTTACAACATTACTATCTTGCACAAGTACCACATCTCCAACTCTTACATTCCTCCTTGTTGTATGCCATTTCTGCCTGATTAACAATGAAGGAAAATAGTCTCGGTGCCACTTTTTCCAGAAGGATTCTATTATACTTTGTATAAACTTTAATCTCCTTTTGTGATCCCCACTAATATCGTACATCCCACTTGGACAAAAGTAAGTGGACCGACCAAGCAACAGATCATTGGGGCAGAGGTATCCCCCCAACTCTAAACTAAATCCAGGTTTTGTACCAATTGGTCTTTCATTCATCAGATTAGCAATACTAAACAAAGCAGTTTGTAACTCTCCAAAATTCAATACAGAATCTCCCACACTAATACAAAGACACCTTTTGACAGATTTGATCAGGGCTTCACTTGCCCCATTATACCAAGGTGGGTCACTAGGCATATTAAAGATCCAAGTTACCCCTTCCTTTTCTCCAATGTTTTCTATTTTCTTGCTTGCTGATATCAACTGAGTTCCCTTATCTGAATATATAATTTTAGGAGCTCCTCTAATAGCAATAAACCTTTGAAATGCGGTCAGAAAATCATCAGTACTGTATCCTTCAGCCAAATCTAAGTGAACAGCTCTAGTAACTAAACAGTTAAATATAACACCAAAGGCTTTACCATGAGTTCTCCTTTTAACCGTGTCTCTTATTGTTAAGGGTCCAAACAAATCTATAGCTGTGTAATAGAAAGGTGGAGCAGGTTTCATTCTTTCTATCCTCATTTGACCCATGCATTGGTCTTCTAACTTCTTTGTTAACTTCCTACATGTCACACATTGATTTTTTATTGCCTTTATTATTTTTCTGGCCCCTGGAATCCAGAATTTTCTTTGTAACTTTGCCAGAGTAGTCTCTATGCCAGCATGGTCAACCCCATGTACATATGATATATACAATCTAGTAACTGGATGATTTGCTGGTAGCAACATATAGTCTTCTCTATTCCAATTTTCCTTTAGCCACTTAGAAATTCTTTGTCCTACTACTATGACTCCATTCTTAATTGAAGGTCCTAATCTTCTGAACCTAACTTTCCAATCAGTCATGTCCCTTTGCATCTCTCTAACCCACATTAGTTCTGCTTTAGTAATGCCTTGAACTGTTGGTTCCCTCAGCATACCCTTAAAGGATCTGCATTTGAAAACATTCATTACCCTGCATGTAACTCTTAGTAGTTTGTAATAATCACTAAATCTATTAACATCAACCATGTGTATTACATGGTTCTGACTTACTTTAGCAACAGCCATGACAACACCTACTCTATCAGTTAGTTCAATTTCACAATCTTGTTTGATAGGCCATTTTGAAATTGGTAATGTTAGGAATTTTGGTCCATTTTGCCAGGCAGAATTTTCACCCATTTTTTCTGGACTACACGGTTTAGAGGTCATATCAGCAACATTTTGAATCGAATCAACCCACCACCATTCCCTTGAATCAGTTTTTATTTGTATCTCTGCAATGCGTACAGCAACAAATGTGTTGAATCCATGGGACTCCTTTTGAATTTGTGATCTTACAATTGTCGAGTCAACTATGTGATAAACCGACTCAAACTCCCATGAAAACTCCTTTACTATGAGTTCTCTCATCCTAGCAGCTATGAGAGCACCACATAATTCCAGACGAGGAATAGACATTTGTTTCACTGGTGCAATCTTATTTTTTGCCATTATCAGACTTGATTCAAACTTACTATCACTGATTTGCCACCTCACATATGCACAAGCCCCATATGCTTGCGTGCTACCATCAGAAAATATTACTAGGTTCGGCTTACCAAAAGCATTAGATGGCTTTAAGGGTCTTCTAAAAGTTAATGACTCCAGTCCATACAATTCTTTGAAAAACGCTTTCCATTCGTTCATCATGGAATCATCAAGTGGATCATCCCACTTGATTCCACCACCATTTGAGTTTCCTTTGGAAATCATGGATCTCATCAAGATCTTAGCTTTGAGTAATACTGGTATAACCAACCCTAATGGATCATACAACGATGCAATTTGACTCAATATCTTTCTGCGTGTTAATATTTCTGGAAATTTATAATCAAATTCACTTATATCTAAATTTGGACCACTCCTAACCTTTCTTATTCTTGGTGTAAAGTTGAGTCTTACAGCAAAGGAAATATAGTCATCTACAGGATTCCATTTTAAACCTAAGATTTTCTCACTATCAGATTCTATTATTCTTATATTGCAGTTTTCATAATGCCCGCTGACTATCCAGTGCTTTATTCTGAAACTTCCCTGCGACAATACCCTTTCAGTATCCTGTATCAATTTGATTGCATTCTCAATGGTATCAGTAGAATACAGTATATCATCTACATATGTATTATTAAGAATCATATCTTGCACATCCTGGGATTCCTTACCGAATTGTTCTACTGTATGTCTCAAAGCTACCATAGCTATAGTACCACTGGGCCTATCTCCAAATGTTACTGTAGTAAGAACATACTGATCAGGTGGCCTACTCTCATCCAAGTCCCTCCATACAAATCTATGTGTATGTTCATCTAGTGTGCTGAGTTTTACAGTATGGTACATCTTTGCTATGTCACCCACTATGGCTATATTATCTTGCCTAAATCTACACAACACTCCCAGCAAACTGTTCAAAATATCAGGCCCCTTAGCCCAAAAATCGTTTAACCTCTGTCCCATATAAGATGCTGAAGAATTGAAGACAATGCGCACTGGGGTTGAACTAGATTCTGGCTTCAACACCTCATGGTGATGAATATAGTGAATTGGGCCGTTGTACTCTTGAATCTCCTTATTAGTTAATTTCCTAGCTACTCCCCTTCTAACCATATCTTCAATCTCTTTCTGATATTTCATTGCATACTCATTCCCAAGTTTCCTTAATCTATTCTCTGTTGTTCTTAACCTGGCATTTGCTACCTTTATGTTATTTTTCAATTGATTTGGATCTCTTATCCAAGGATACCTTACAAACCAGCATTTCTGTTTCTCATCATACGTTAATCCTTCCTCAATCAATTTCATTTCCTTTTCTTCTTTCAAACTTACATAATTGAGTCCAGGACAACCTCTGCACATACATTTGATACATTGTGGATTACACCTTGTTCCCATTTCTTCTATGGCAAAAAATTTATCTAACTGATCCTTTAGATTTTCTGTTGGCTCAATATTGATTTCATTCAAATTTACTGAACTTGAAAGTTTATAAATTCTCACAAACACATGATTACTAGTATTAACTTGATTAGTAATTTTATCGTGTCTACCACGTATGCTGAACCCAAACTGATTTTCTAGCAACTGGAGACCCTTATTTGTTTCAACAACCCTTGGCAATATTTCACAATAATCAGCACCAATAAGCATATCAATTTCCCCATGTGGGCGATTCAGCTCTAAGTTTGATATTCCCTCAAAAAGTTCAGATACCCTGGATAAGTCTACTTCCTTGATTTTGGCTGTTATTTCATTAATTCCAACAGCATTCACATTCCAAACCTTACCAGATTTATCAATTAGTGGTACACAATATTCGTTGCTTGAGTGATATTCAACCGCATTGCCCACCTTGATCATGGATAAATTTATATGCTTTCCACTTAAACCCAATTTCTTAGCCATCCTATTTGTTATAAATGAAATATCCGCTCCTGGATCCCACAATACACTAACAGGCCTGTTCTTACTATTCACCATACTGATATTCAATAACACTGCAAATCCCTTTTCTGATACCGCTTTGTGAATACTATTTTCTACTCTATCGGAATGTAACAGTGGATGATGATTACGATTGCATGGCCCTTTACCTTCAATGATGACATCACACAATGTACCAACATTGCAGCTACGAGCAGTATGATATCCCCTTAGACACCTAAAACATATTCCATTACCCTTTATAATCTCAAATCTTTCTTTGCTACCACAACCATTAAATTTATAACATTGTTATATCATGACCAATTGAATTGTGTAACAGGCATCCTATCCCCTTACTCTCTGCCTTAGGTTTAATACCTTTAACCATTTCTGTCAAGTTAACAATACAAGATTCAAATTCCTTATTTTTTATACTTTGTTCTTCCCCAATTTGTTTCACCAATTTTATCAATCTCAAATCTTTCTGGGATTCCCAAATTTATCATCCAAACGTTGAATCATTTCATCATAATTACCCTCTGAGCCCTTCACTGCTTGAAGTGCTTCTCCACCTAGACACATTTTGAGAGCATATGGATCAGTGCCATATATACTCTTAACTAAATTCTCATAATCTTCCTTAAAAGTTGGATAGTTTCTTAAATTACCTTCGAACATTGGTGGTTCAAATTTCTTTACTTTAACCTTCGATTTATCTGTTGCCTTTACACCCTGGACACCTTTGAATATTTTTGCACTTCACATTTTAATCTTTCACTATCTAGAATATATTGTTGGGCTTCTTCTAAATTACTATCGGCTAGCTTATCCTCGTTTTCACATATAAAATGTATCAATTCATCATTTTGATACTCTAAGCATTTAAAGGCTTCAACCATTTCCTCATAGTTCTTCGTTAACACTAATAAATCATCACCTCGATTGATTCCTTCATTGCACATAGTTACCTTCCTGGTGAACTTCCCTTTGCTGATTGCCCTCTTCCTCTTCAGGGCGATGAGTTCCTCTTGCACACCCATGGCGGTTGAAGTTGAAATGTACTGGGATGTTCAAGGATGGACCATAAGTAGTAACAGTTTTTTATTGCCAACGATAAGTTTCAACCTGAAATACATATTCCATGTAATAAAAAATAATACAATCCAACCAGCTATACAAATTTTGAATTTCCCTAATTTTCCCGATTTAATCATCAAAAAAAATAATATTTGTCCTTAATACAACCCTCATAGTAATTTACATGAACAATCCATATTGGTATGTATAATTTTAACAATAACTATTTTTATAGCAATGTAAATAAATACCACTTCAAACTACGGTACTGTAGCCACTAAAACACTCGGCATCAAATTAAATGTACTCACACCATTAAACATTACTGTATATATACATAGAATCCAATTACCAATAAGGGCAATTCCAAATGAAATATCATATAACATCCATAATACACTGTATTGCACTCACTTCAATGGCCTCACTATCACAGGCCTTGAACCCCAGTAGGAGATTGCCAAACACAAATATCCCATCACCTGCCGGCCTTACATGTCACCGACTTCATTCCTGTGTCTACATCCACAAAAATAACACTTGCCACCACCAGTCGACACGATAGGCAGTACCAAAGTGGTTAGCAAATTTTTCGGTAGTTCGCCTGCTAACCGTGCGACATTTAGATATGGATAAGACAAAAGATATTCCAGATGCGCAATAAGTTACAATTCGCTCCAACCCACATCAACATTTAAATAAATATATCCTTATAGTATAATAAATTTTATCATGTTAATGATACATATATATATATATATATATATAGTGTGTGTGTGTATGTATGTATGTATATATATATATGTATATATATATATATGTATATATATAGACATATATGTATATAGACATGTGTATATATGTATATATGTGTGTATATATATATATATATATATATATATATATATATATATATATATAGTAAATATATTCTCTCTCTCTCTCTCTCTCTCTCTCTCTCTCTCTCTCTCTCTCTCTCTCTCTCTCTCTCTCTCTCTCTCTCTCTCTCTCTCTCTCGGCCTCTGATATGAAAGGTTTGCCTCCGGTGATTTTAAAAGTATAATTTTTTTTTCTTACGACAGTTCTTCAATATATGTAAAATGAAACTTCACAACCTAATTTAATATAGAAAAAGAAAGGAACATTAACTCCTATCTATTTTAATGTTGCTGTTCTTATCATATTTTATATTAATTGTTTATTGCTTCTCTTGTTTATTTATTCCCTTGTTACAGTTCTTCACTGGGCTATTTTTCCAGATTTCCCAACTAGGGTTGTAGCTTAACTAGTAATAATAATAATAATAATAATAATAATAATGATAATAATAATAATGATAATAATAATAATAATAATAATAATAATAATAATGATAATAGTAATTGCTTTAATTTGTTCCAAACAATGATAAACAATTTAAAAGAAAGATACACATAGATATCAGTGGCATTGCGTATTTGCATTGATTATATCTAGAATCTATCTACTTCCTATCTCTCCATACTCTCAGGCGTTGCAACTCAGACAACATTAGCTAACCTCTAATATATTGGTTTCGCTCGAGACTAAGCATTTCTTGATGTCATCGTACATCTGGTAAGAGTTCTAGGAGACTTCGTGCTTCGTTTGCAAGAGATGCATGCAAATCTTGTAATCTCTAAAGCTGAATTTGATGGGATTTATAATGTGCTGTACAGTTTAGAACATTAAATTTATTTGAATTTTTTTTTAGTAGATATTTTGCTAGAATTGTTTAATTATACTTCTCTTGATTCTGAGATCTACATTATATATATACATATATATATATATATATATATATATATATATATATATATATATATATATACAGTATATATATACATATATATATGTATATATATATACTGTATATATATGTATATATATACTGTATGTATGTATATGTATATATATATTTATGTATATACTGTATGTATATATATGTATATATATATTTATATATACAGTATATATATTTCTATATATATATATATATATATATATACAGTATATATATATATATATATATATTTGTATAAATATATATACTGTACTGTATATATATGTATATATATACACACATATATACAGTATACTATATATATATATATATATATATATATATATGTATATATATATATATATATATATATATATATATATATATATATATATATATATATATATATATATATATATAGGATTACCTCTGCCAATGAATTGGAAGGAGGTTATGTTTTTACCCTTGTTTTGTTTGTTTGTGACCAGCTTCCTTGCCACAATTTTATTCGTAGAATAATGAAACTTACTTGCATTAACTGGTAAGTAAAAAGCTGGAAAGGATTAAATTTTGGGAGGTCAAAGGTCAAGGTCAAGGTCCGGCAAAATGTCCAAATAATGTAATCAGCCAAGTTTGTAATCACAGAGACTTCAAACTTGGTTCATATTTGAGTGTATGAAAATCCACGCTAATTAATACATGTTAAAGTCAAGGTATTAATGTAAAGTTTAAACAATTAGTTATTGCAAAAAGCAATTTCTCATGATTGTATTAATTTTAGAGGCATCATCGCGGTCCAAACCCAATTCTTCATGACCTGCAAACTGGATTTAGCCTGCACTACAGGTCAGTGCTGTTTTTTGGTTTATTATTGAAATCCTGTCAGAGACATATCCCTTTTGTGGACTGAAAATTGTAATCTGGAACTCGCCTTATAGTTTATCATCATCATTATCATCATCATCATCATCATCATCTCCTAGGCCTATAGACGGAAAGGGCCTCGGTTACATGTCGCCAGTAGTCTCTATCTTGAGCTTTTAATTCAATACTTCTGCATTCATCATCTCCTACTTTGCGCTGCATAGTCCTCAGCCATGTAGGCCTGGGTCTTCCAACTCTCATTATAGTTTATATATGACAAGATTTATTTTAAGGTTGTTACTGATCTTATGATATTTCAGATTATTTGTTCGTTTCTTCTCGTATAGTTTATTTATTTCCTTATTTCCTCTCCTCACTGGGTTTTTTTTTTCCATGTTGAAGCCCGTCGGCTTATGCATCCTGGTTTTCAATTAGGTTTGCAGCTTATATAATAATATTAAAAATAACAACAACAACAACGTCATAGTACCTTCAATTCTTTTTGCATCTATTGTATCCTCCTCGATAACTCCCTTAAGCAATCAGTATTTTGTTCGTAATTTTTCACATTATGGAAAAGGAACTATAAGATTTCTTGTAGAGTGTAGTTTGGCTGTAGTTGCTTAAGATAGATAAGAATTGGGCACATGTATAAGATGGATGGTGGGGAGGGAGTGAGGAGGGCTTGGGAGCAACCAGTTAGGGGTAGAAGATCAAGATTGAGGCAGAGAATTAGATGGCGAGATAAGGTGAAGGGTGATATGGAGAGAAGAGGTTTTGGTGGAAGAGGATGCCTTTTGTAGAAGGCATTGGAGAGGACGCATCGGGCAACTGACCCCTTAATGTATTAGATGGCGAGATAAGGGGAAGGATGACATGGAGAGAAGAGGTTTTGTGAAAGAGGATGCCTTTGAAAGAAGGCATTGGAGACGGCGTATCAGGCAACCGACCCCTTGATATATCAGAGGGCGAGAAAGGTGAAGGATGATATGGAGAGGAGAGGTTTGATGGAATAGGATGCCTTTTGTAGAAGGCATTGGAGAGGACGCACCAGGCAACCGACCCCTTATTGTAAGAAGAAGAAGAAGAAGAAGAAGAAAAAGGAGGAGGAGGAGGAGGAGGAGGAGGAGGAGGAGGTAGGGTGTGGATTAGAACTGGGACGAGTGATAAGAGAGAGGAGTAAGTGAAAAGCGGTGTGGGTAGACCGTAGATTTATGAGGGGACCCAATAGATAGACAACCCAACGAAAAGGAAATTTTGTGTTGACAATTAGAGTCTATTAGATATTGTTTAATATGTTAGGAAGAAAATCGTTGTATATGTAAGTTTAATTTTATTATTGAAACGAAAGGCAATACAATTTTATTTCCGGCTCGGCTGCTTCAAAGTCATTAATGATGTTAAGAGCAGATTTAAGAGCGTATTGGATCATTGATATCTTTATTTATAAACGTTCGCTTTTATATTATGAATATACAAGCATATATATCTGGTATTTTAAGTACGAATTAATGATAAGTGCATTGACTAATCGTTCAGTTTTCATTATAGATGTACAAACACATTTACTGGTATTATAAATGCGAAATATATTTTCCTTGAGACATGATAATTTTTATTCTTTAGAAATATAAGAAAATTTGCACATCGTTTACGAAGATTAAAATAAATTCTCGATAGTTGGGTGATAAAATTTCTCTTATAGATTATTTATCAAATATATGTAATAGGAAATTATATTAAATGATTATGGATTAAATGTATTTAATAATTTTTGTGATATAATTTGGAAACTTTTGTAGTCACTCGGGAAGACAGAAATAGCCTAGTGATAATGTATCCAGCTAATTAACAACAACAACAACAACAACAACAACAACAACAACTAGAGGAGTACTCAGTAGAGCTCAGACCTCTACCGTGGCATCTTATTTCTGGACCTTTTGCTCAACCTTGACCATGACCTTTGACCTTGACATGTACTAATTGGCCTGGATTTTCATAGACTCAACTATGAACCAAGTTTAAAGTCTCTGTGACAACGATGTCTAAACTTATGGCTGGTTACGTGAATTGGACATTTTGCTTGACCTTCATCTCTGATCTTGACCTTCCAAAATTTAATCATTTCCAGATTTTGACATAATAGTTAATCCCTGCAAGTTCCATTACTCTACGATTAAAACTGGTCGTCAGAAAGCTATTCACAAAGAAACACACAAAGAAGGGGTAAGAAATAACCTCCTTCCAACTTCGTTGGCGGAGGTAATTATCGGGTCATACATAAAATCACAGCCGTATTGGACCCATATTCACCTTATGGAGGAATATGAAAAATCGCTTTAACAAAGAAAGAAAAATAGCAATAGATAAAATAGAAAAATAAAAATTACATGGAAGAGAAGGTTAAGTCAGCCCCAAGAGACTTCCTTCTACGAAAACAGAATCCTTAGGCTTAGTAACTGACATTTCCTTTCCCTTTTCCTAACATGCTTCAGTGAAGATTTGAACGTGATTGTTTTACCAAAGCTGAAAAAAGAAAAGAAAAAAGGTTCGAAATATTGTTATCAGTAGAAATGTAGTCAAATATTTCTTAATGTTTTATTCTTACTAAAACCATTCTAAGTTCTATTTTGTTTTGTTACTGGTCTTTATATTAATTGTTATTTATCTATTTTCTATTACCTTTCCTCAATGGGCTGTTTTCCTTGTTGGAGCCCTTAGGCTTATAGCGTTATGCTATTCCAGCTAAGGTTGTAGCTTAGCTAAGTATAATAATAGTAGTAGTAGTAGTAGTAGTAGTAGTAGTAGTAGTAGTAGTAGTAGTAGTAGTAGTAGTAGTAGTAGTAGTAGTAATAATAATAATAATAATAATAATAATAATAAATCAATGAAATGCTATGAACTTAGCTCTTCCCAGGATCCAATTCATTATACTTGTCTCCTTATATTATATACAGTATAACCTTAATATTATCTCACGTTCGGCTTGAGAGAGAGAGAGAGAGAGAGAGAGAGAGAGAGAGAGAGAGAGAGAGAGAGAGAGAGAGAGAGAGAGAGAGAAGGTTACCTGATTCTTCCTAAACTGTCTCAAGTTATATTGCATAAGCCCTGAGGATGCTGTAATTTCCAAACTTAGATAGGCCTCTTTGTCATATTAAGTGGAATAGGGAATTCAGTTATCCTGGTTCCAGCCTCAACTACTCGGTTCCTACGTCAGCTGGTAAGTTAAAGTTCAAGTTCTGAAGTCAAAATTAACTAAATTCAAGTGGAAAGTCATTCAAAAATGAAAATTCAAATCAATACGCTTTAATTCAAATTGTGCAGTGTTCAATATTACAGAATTAAGTGGACTTAAATTACTAACTAATAATACCGAGCATGTAACAGGACCTAAACTAGAGGGGCACTCAGTAGAGCGCAGACCTCCGCCACGGTAGCTTATTTTTCGACCTTTTGCTCGACCTTGATCTTGACGTTTGACCTTAACATGTATTAATTGGCGTGGATTTTCATGCAGTGAAATATAAAACAAGTTTAAAGTCACTGTGAGAACGATTTCCAAACTTATGGGTGATTACGTGAATTGAACATTATGCTTGATCGTAACCTTGACCTTTGACCTCGACTTTCCAAAATTTAATCTATTCCAGCTTTTAACATGAGAGTTAATACCTGCAAGTCTAATTACTCTGTTATTTAAATTGAAGCTGCTCCCATACAACCACACACACACACACACAAACACAAACAAACGCACAAACAAGGGCGAAAGCATAACCTCCTTCCAACTTCGTTGGCGGAGGTAACTACTAACTGATAATACCAAGCACATAACAGTCAAGGAATTATTCCAAGCGAGGAAGTGGAAGGGACACAAAAACAAAGGCAGATTCTTCAGTCATACGTCAGAAGTATTCTACCGTTCAGCCAGAGTTAACAGAGGAAAAAGACGGATTACTGCCAATTACTGCTCTGGTACTCCTAACATGCATTCGAGTTCAGAAATGACCCGACCAGCTTAATCACGTCCCATTTTCTTATGCTGGTTGAGTCGACTCACATTTCAGCCTGTTACTGTTTTTAGAATGATTTATTGTTAATTTGTTCTCATCATTTATTTATTTCCTTATTTCCTTTCCTCACTGGGCTATTTTTCCCTATTGGAACCCTTGGGCTTATAGCATCTTGCTTTTACAACTAGGGTTGTAGCTTGACTAATAATAATAATAATAATAATAATAGTAATAATAATAGTAATAATCAGGATTTTTACATTAATTAGAGGCCTAACCTTTCGAAGCAGGGCGATCGATAGGAACGAATCTACTGGTGTAGTAGCTAGTGCTTTGAGAGGGAAGCTGGTGTATTAGCTCTATGCGCGTTTAAAAGTTTAAAGGCCGCTCATGAATGGCACTCGGCCGGCGTCAATGACCTTAGATGTCAGGATGACAGAAAACTTTAAATCAATCAATCATGAATGGCAGAGGCAAGGGATAGTGACATTGCCTTATCAAGTAGGACACTGCCCTAGAGACTGACCATATAAATACATATGATCAGCGCCCAAGCCCCCCTCTTCACCCAAGCTAGGACCAAGGAGGGCCAGGCAATGGCTGCTGATGACTCAGAAGATAGACCTATAGGCTCCTACAAACCCACCATCCTTAGCTCACAAGGTGAGGTTGCAGTGACCAAAGGAACTAACGAGTTTGAGTGGGACTCGAACCCAAGTCTGCCGTTCACCACTCAGAGACGTTACCGCATAGGCCACCACAGCCCTAAAAAATTCCGATACAATGTTATGTTGCTTCTATTTACATGGTCGTGGTAGCCTATTGGAAACGTCCCTGCCTGGCATTCTGCTGAACAGGAGTTCGAGACCCGCTCAAGCTTGATGGTTTCAAATAGTGTCTGCAACCTCACCATCCTTTCGACCTAGGGATGTGGGGCTTATGGGAATCTATAGATTTACCTGCTGAGTCATCAGCAGCCATTGCCTGGCCCTTCCTGGTCCTAGCTTTGGAGGAGAGGGGCCTTCTTGACCCAAGTTAAGACCAGGGAGTGCCAGGCAATGGTTGTAGTCTTATACCTTTCCTTAAATCACCTGTATCTACTGGCCCTTCCTGGTCTTAGTTTTAGAGGAGAGGGTCCTTCTTGACCCAAGTTAAGACCAGGGAGTGCCAGGCAATGGTTGTAGACTTATACCTTTCCCCAAATCACCTGTATCTACTGGCCCTTCCTGGTCTTAGTTTTAGAGGAGAGGGTCCTTCTTGACCCAAGTTAAGACCAGGGAGTGCCAGGCAATGGTTGTAGACTTATACCTTTCCCCAAATCACCTGTATCTACTGGTCCTGCCTGGTCCTAGTTTTATAGGAGATGGTTCTTCTTGACCCAAGTTAGGACCAGGGAGTGCCAGGTAATAGTTTAGACTGATACTCTTCTCCAAATCCCGTATATCTAGCTCACAAAGACGGTAAGGTTGTAGACACTACTATAAACTATCAGGCTTGAGCGCTTGATAGGGGTGTCTCCAATAGGCCTACAAAACCATCAATTATTGTTACTACTACTACTACTACTACAACTACTACTACTAACTAACTAACTAACCTACAACTCTAGTTGGATTAGCAAGATGCAATAAGCCCAAGAGGTCCTAAAGGGAAAAATAGCCCAGTGAGGAAAGATAATAAGGAAATAAATAAACCTTATAAGATGTAATGAACAATTAAAATAAAATATTTTAAAAACAATAACAACATTACAACAGATATCTCATATATAAACTTAGTCTTATGTCAGCCTGATCAATATAAAATTACCTCATAAGAAACTCTTGTTTAACATGGGAGAATTTTAGCAAGAAATATACGAAGGCGTTTCCTTCAAGTTTTAAACTTGTCTTCCCGTTTGGATCCAGGAAAGATGTATGAAGGGAAATATTTCTCTTGGAAATTTTGTGAAAGATGCTCCTTCTGGCTTTGCTGTGAAGGTGAGAAAAACAGTGAGGAGTTTGTAAGGACGAGGTGAGGAAACTCTGAGGAAATTTTGGGAAGAAGCGACAATAGAAATTGGGAATTTTATGTTTGCATTTATATTTGTACTCAAAGCTGTCTTCAATCGTCATGTAATTAATTCTCTCTCTCTCTCTCTCTCTCTCTCTCTCTCTCTCTCTCTCTCTCTCTCTCTCTCTCTCTCTCTCTCTCTCAAAATAATGTTAATACTAATACTTCTCTTTTCAGTATAAGGGTGTAAGTTTGTGAGGTAAAAAACATGATTTGTTCAGAAAATATATTCTGTGTCCGTTTTTTTTCTCTTAGATTGTGTATTTAAACCCTACCGTGGTGAAAGGGTTTGTGTAATTCCATGATCAGCAAAGCTATACTAGTCAGGGATACCCATACTGTGTTGGTTTGCTGTGAGCGATCAGACTAAAGTTTCCCACTATCACCAATCCCCAGTGGCCAGCGGGGTTATGGAAACTGGCCAAACCCAAGACATGAATAAGGACATGTTTGAGGTCTTTGTCCTGCAATTAATCATAAACGTTTGCATTTTTAAATGTTTAAAGGCCTCTCGTGAATGGCGGAGGCAAGGGGCTGTGACATTGCCCTATGAAGCAGGACAATGCCCTAGAGACTGACCATATATACATATGATCAGCGCCCAAGCCTCCTCTCCACCCAAGCTAGGACCAATGACGGCTGGGAAATGGGTGCTGATGACTCAGCAGATGGACCCATAGGCTCCCTCAAACCCTTCATCCTTAGGTCATAAGGATGGTGAGGTTTCAGCAACCAAAGGAACTGTATAGTCTGAGCCGGACTCAAACCCCAGGAACCCAGTCTGGCGTTCACCAGTCAAGGACGTTACCACGTCATTGTTGTTGTTGTTGTTTAGGGAACAAGTATGAATATTTGTGTTTACAAACTGGAAGAAATTAGGTCCTGCTATCTCTGTCTTATATTATTCTCTAGAAGAGGAATTTCTCATACGTGACCATTATTAAATACCTTATATTTTGTTCTTATTAAATTTAGATTATCTCATATTTTACTATAAACTTCCAAAAGAATTGAAATAAAAAAAGAATATCTCAAAGGATACAAGATAAAGAAACTTTTCTCGGCTTAACCTGGAAAATGGAAAAAAGTTACCAAAAGACGAACTCTCTTTGGCATTGCTGAATACGAAAGAGGGAAAATTCTCTCTCTCTCTCTCTCTCTCTCTCTCTCTCTCTCTCTCTCTCTCTCTCTCTCTCTCTCTCTCTCTCTCTCGGGGGGTCAGTATAGACGAATTAGGTGAACTCTCTCTCTCTCTCTCTCTCTCTCTCTCTCTCTCTCTCTCTCTCTCTCTCTCTCATCTGAGACGCACAGAATGATTGTGTGAAATTATTATTATTATTATTATTATTATTATTAGCTAAGCTATAACGCTAGTTGGAGAAGCAAGACGCTATAAGCCCAAGGGCTCCAACAGGAAAAAATACCCCCTCTGAGGAAAGGAAATAAACCGTATAGAAAGAAATGTATAATGAATATAAAATATCTTAAGATCAGCAACAATGTTGAAATAGATGTCTGTTATGTATAAACTATAAAGAGAGACTTATTTCAACCAATTCATCAAAAAAAAAATATTCAATGCAAGTTCGAACTTCTGAAGTTCCACTGATTCAGCTGGAATAAAACTTCTTGAATAAAATGGTTTAGAATACTATGTAGTATTGTGCTTTATAATGGAGAAAGCCAGACTGCATGTACTGTCTTTATAGTATTGCGTACAGTATGGTACTGCCTGAGAAGATCTGAATGCAAAGGATGTTCAAAATTAAGAAAATATTTATGCTACATGCACAAAGAACTAACTGAACGACAGTGCCAGAGATTAATATCTAGATCATCTCTATTAGGAATTTGAGAGGCAGCAAAAAAATTAAGAAGATAGTCACCAGCTGAAGGCCAAACGCAACAATGCTTAAAACAAGGTAGAATGAAATAATTAAAAAATTTTCCTCAGGATAAATTAAATACCAAAAATCCATGAACACTTTTTCAGTATGACAATTATTTTGTTCATTTGGAGGAGAAACAAATATGTTGTGTTTCTCAAAAGTGAATTTTGAATCAATAATAACACCTAGAATGAGTATATAGTCGAAGAGTCATCGTCAGTGTAAATACCAAAATGTTGAGGATCACTGTCCTTGACCTACTTATAGTCATACTTTGATTTTTATTAGGATTATGGGATATTAATACCAGTTCGTTTTAACACCTCCAGCATCCCCCTGTGGCCAAGAATTTATAGGCTTTCTCCAACCCCCCCCGACCCCCCAAAAAATTTCTAGGTCTCCCCTCAAAACATTCCGAATAACTTATTCTTTCATTGACCAATTATTCTTCAAACTCTACCCTGATCAAATCACCTTAAGAATTATGGGTCATTTTTTCACTCATAATAATAATTTTATCTTCATCTTTGCTCACTGATGTCTCCTTAGCTTTCCTTGAAGTATACCGGAATTATTGAAGCCAACTGAACCTTATTTCCCTTGGAAAGGGTGGCTGTCAGAAGGGCAGGTCTTTATTGTTACTCTAATAACATTATCTGGGGATGAGGTTGTTGGGCACACTCCCTGTTTATAAACTCCTTAAGAAGATTGGTACCCAGATCCAGTTGGGATGATTGGTGGGCTGTAGACAGGGAGCGATCCACGAACCTAACAAACTTAACCGAGCTCAGGCTTTAGTTAGTTAGTTAGGTCAACATATCATTATCCCTATTGAGTTGTGGTGGCCGATGTTGTAACGTCCCTGACTGGTGAACGCCAAACTTGAATTCATGTCCCGCTCAGACTCTTTAGTTTCTTTAGTCGTTGCAACCTCATCATCCTTATGAGCTAAGGAAGAAAGCTTTAGGGAGCCTATACGTCTATCTGCTGGGTCATCAGCAGTCATTGCTGGGCCTCCTTTGTCCTAGCTTGGGTGGAGAGGTGGCTTGGCTGTTGATCAAATATATATATGGTCAGTCTCCAGGGCATTGTCCTGCTTGATAGGGTAATGCCACTGTCCCTTGCCTCTGCCATTCATGAGTGGCCTTTAAACCTTTTAAGTGAGTGTGTGCGAGTATCAATAGACGATTATGAAATGTTATTTTGTTGAGAAGTGAATCATTAGTGCATTCTAACAGGTGGCTAATTTTAACTTTGTTATAAAACGATAAACTGCAAAAATGTAATCTAGGTTAAAACATCCAATTTTTATTCAGAGTCGAATAACAATGGAATTTTATGATGTCATAATTTTCACGTGACACAAATACACGTTCCATGAGACCCGTGAGAATAAAATGTTTTAATACAGAACGTACAGAACGATATATACAATGCTTTTGAAGCGTAACCTTATTCTTTTCTATGTAGTACAGCAATGTAAACAGGTTGCTTCAAAGGATATAATTGGGGGTCCAATTTTTTATGTGATTATTTTTCCTTTTTAATTTTCATTTGGAATGTGTCATGGACTTGTTCCACTTTTAAACTGTTCCACTTTTGACTGAGTGTCCTTAGCACTGTCTCGATTTTAGTCAAAATAATTATCAGCATTTGTATGAAATGTCTTTTTCAATTTCTCCATTTGAGTCAAAGGTTCTACTAGCATTTGTGTGAAATGTCTTTTGCACTATCTCGACATGAGTCAAAGGTTCTACTAGTATTTGTCTGAAATGTCTTTTGCACTTTCTCGTTTGAGTCAAAGGTTCTACTAGCATTTGTCTGAATGTATTTTGCACTTTCTCGATTTGAGTCAAAGGTTCTACTAGCATTTGTCTGAAATGTCATTTGCACTTTCTCGATTTGAGTCAAAGGTTCTACTAGCATTTGTGTGAAATGTCTTTTGCACTATCTCGACATGAGTCAAAGGTTCTACTAGTATTTGTCTGAAATGTCTTTTGCACTTTCTCGTTTGAGTCAAAGGTTCTACTAGTATTTGTCTGAATGTATTTTGCACTTTCTCGATTTGAGTCAAAGGTTCTACTAGCATTTGTCTGAAATGTCATTTGCACTTTCTCGATTTGAGTCAAAGGTTCTACTAGCATTTGTCTGAAATGTCTTTTGCACTATCTCGACATGAGTCAAAGGTTCTACTAGTATTTGTCTGAAATGTCTTTTGCACTTTCTCGTTTGAGTCAAAGGTTCTACTAGCATTTGTCTGAATGTATTTTGCACTTTCTCGATTTGAGTCAAAGGTTCTACTAGCATTTGTCTGAAATGTCATTTGCACTTTCTCGTTTGAGTCAAAGGTTCTACTAGCATTTGTCTGAAATGTCTTTTGCACTATCTCGACATGAGTCAAAGGTTCTACTAGTATTTGTCTGAAATGTCTTTTGCACTTTCTCGTTTGAGTCAAAGGTTCTACTAGCATTTGTCTGAAATGTCTTTTGCACTATCTCGACATGAGTCAAAGGTTCTACTAGCATTTGTCTGAAATGTCATTTGCACTTTCTCGTTTGAGTCAAAGGTTCTACTAGCATTTGTCTGAAATGTCTTTTGCACTATCTCGACATGAGTCAAAGGTTCTACTAGTATTTGTCTGAAATGTCTTTTGCACTTTCTCGTTTGAGTCAAAGGTTCTACTAGCATTTGTCTGAATGTATTTTGCACTTTCTCGATTTGAGTCAAAGGTTCTACTAGCATTTGTCTGAAATGTCTTTTGCACTATCTCGACATGAGTCAAAGGTTCTACTAGTATTTGTCTGAAATGTCTTTTGCACTTTCTCGTTTGAGTCAAAGGTTCTACTAGCATTTGTCTGAATGTCATTTGCACTTTCTCGATTTGAGTCAAAGGTTCTACTAGCATTTGTCTGAAATGTCTTTAGCACTTTCTCGATTTGAGTCAAAAGTCCTACTAACATTTGTCTGAAATGTCCTTTGCACTTTCTCAATGAAAAGGTTCTACTCAAACTTGTCTTATATAACTTTTGCACTTTATTTTTGTCAAAGGTTCTACTAGCATTTGTCATAAATCTTTTTGAACCTCCTCGATTTTTGGTGCTGAATAAATATTTTTTATATTAACTGCGTGCGTGGAATGCCGAATGCATGTTGCCAATAATGCTCCCATATTGTGGACGCAACATCCTTCATCAAGGTTGAAATGAATCTAGGGTAATCCATTGTCCAATTAACAATGCACTTACTACTTCGCGTTACCCTTTTCTTTAGTTAAAAGTCTCCTAGTCCCTCTTCTACTATCTCTGTTATTGACCCATTTGGCACAAGACGTTCGACCATCCTGTTATCAGACAACCTTGTAACATAAGATAGTTTAGAAATAGGTATTGGGTTGACATTTAATTTGACCTCTGCTGGGGGGGGGGGGAGATTGAGAGGGAGACAGAAAATTAGATGGTGAGATAAGGTGAAGGATGATATGGAGAGAAAGGTTTTGGTGGAAGAGGATGTCTTTGATTGAGGGCATTGGAGATGGCTTATCAGGTAATCGAAGCCTTAATGTAGAGATAACGGTGGGAAGGAATGTATATATATATATATATATATATATATATATATATATATATATATATATATATTATATACTGTATATATGTATGTACAATATTTATATATATATATCATATATATATATATATATATATATATATATATATATATATATATATATATGTGTGTGTGTCTATATATATGTTTGTGTGTGTGTGTTTTTCTTGACCACAACTCTTACTTATTCCCTTTCATATCTCCCGCTGACATTACAAATACAAATATTGTTGTTATATTTCCTTTATATTTTCCTACCTTTCACGATGTACGAATATCTCTCTCTCTCTCTCTCTCTCTCTCTCTCTCTCTCTCTCTCTCTCTCTCTCTCTCTTTAATAGGGAAACTTTCCTCAGTCCATTATATGGGGTTCATTATAGTATGGAAATTTATATGGGAAAATAGAGCAAAGTCTAGGGGTGAAGAGAGAGCCTAAATCTGACTGCCTTGTTATCCCCTTTCGGTAGACCTGATCATATTTCATAAGAAAGGCCAACAGATGAAATATGGCCCGGGCATTCCTCGCGTCTTAAGCTCGTTCTATTTTTTTCTGAAAAAGATTTTGTTTTTCTGAGAAAGATTTTGTTTTTCTGAGAAAGATTTTGTTTTTCTGGGAAAGGTTTTGTTTTTATGCTAAAGGTTTTGTTTTGCTGGGAAAGGTTTTGTTTTTATGAAATAGATTTTTTTTTGTTTTTCTGGGAAAGGTTATTTTTCTTGGAAAGATTTTGTTTTCTGAGAAAGATTTTGTTTTGGTGGGAAAGGTTTTTTGTTTTGTTTTTCGGGGAAAGGTTTTGTTTTTATGGCAAAGGTTTTGTTTTTCTGGGAAATGTTTCGTTTTTCTGGGAAAGGTTTTGTCTTTCTGGGAAAGATTTTGTGTTTCTGGGGGAGTTTTTGTTTTTTCTGAGAATGATTTTGTTTTGCTGGGAAATGTTTTGTTTTTCTGGGAAAGGTTTTGTTTTTATGAAATAGATTTTGTTTTGTTTTTCTGAGAATGATTTTGTTTTTCTGAGAAAGATTTCGTTTTTCTAAAAAGGTTTTGTTTTATGAGAAAAATTTTGTTTTTCTGGGAAAAGTTGTTTTTCTTGGAGAGATTTTGTTTTTCTGAGAAAGATTTTGTTATGGTATGAAAGGTTTTGTTTTGTTTTTCTGGGAAAGGTTTTGTTTTTATGAGAAAGATTTTGTTTTTATGCGACAGGTTTTGTTTTTCCGGGGAATGTTTTGTTTTTCTGGGAAAGGTTTTGTTTTTCTGGGAAAGGTTTTGTTTTTCTGGGAAAGGTTTTGTTTTTCTGGGAAAGGTTTTGTTTTTATGAGAAAGATTTCGTTTTTCTAAAAAGGTTCTGCTTTATGAGAAAAATTTTGTGTTTTTGGGAAAGGTTGTTTTCCTTGGAAAGATTTTGTTTTTCTGAGAAAGATTTTGTTTTGGTGGGAAAGGTTTTGTTTTGTTTTTTCGGGGAAAGGTTTTGTTTTTCTGGGAAAGATTTTGTTTAACTGGGAAAGGTTTTGTTTTTCTGGGAAAGGTTTTGTTTTTATGCGAAAGATTTTGTTTTTCTTGGAAAGGTTTTGTTTTTCTGAGAAAGGTTTTGTTTTGCTGGGAAAGGTTTTGTTTTTCTGGGAAATGTTTTGTTTTTCTGGGAAAGGATTTTTTTTCGGGTAAAGATTTTGTTTTGCTGGGAAAGGTTTTGTTTTTATGCGACAGGTTTTGTTTTTCTGGGAAAGGTTTTGTTTTTATGAAAAAGATTTTGTTTTGTTTTTCTGGGAAAGGTTTTGCTTTGCTGGGAAAGATTTTGTTTTTCTGAGAAATGTTTTGTTTTTCTTAAAAGGTTTTGTTTTTATGAGAAAGATTTTGTTTTTCTTGGAAAGGTTTTCTTTTTCTAAAAAGGTTTTGTTTTTCTGAGAAAGATTTTGTATTTCTGGGAAAGGTTTGGTTTTTATGAGAAAGATTTTGTTTTTCCAGGATAAGTTTATTTTTTCTGAGAAAGATTTGGTTTTTCCAGGAAAGGGTTATTTTCTGAGAAAGATTGGGTTTTTCCAGGAAAGGGTTATTTTCTGAGAAAGATTGGGTTTTTCCAGAAAAGGTTTTGTTTTCTCTAAGTAAGATCTAGTTTTTCCAGTAAAGGGTTTTTTTCTGAGAAAGATGGCTTTGTTTTTCTGAGAAAGATTTGGTTTTTCCAGAAAAGTGGTTTTTTTTTTCTGAGAAACATTTTTTTCAAAGAAAGATTTTTTTAGACTACAGTTACATTATTCGTCCAGGAAATCGATTATATCTTCTCTGATCACTGCTTCCAGTTTCCATACCTTACCCCTCAATCATTATAAACATGACCAACATCCATCATCATTCAGCATCATTAAGATTCTCCTCTCTTGTCCTGTCATGCTTATATCTGCCACAGCATCCCTCAGTCATGCCCCAAGCATAATTGGCAATCAAGATGAAGAAATTGTGAGCTGTTCTCAAGGCTGACAGCCAAATCCTATGAACTCAGCTCGACTTGAGGTTTCTCACTGAGACTTAACGCCATGAATGAAATTGTAGGAGTGGAATCTAGCAAGAAGGATTATGATTTCATATGATAATTAATTTGAGATCGCAGCGTATGTTTTTTGTGCGAACGCCTATGTAGTTGTGAAAGTTGGTAACGCTTGGGGTACATACTTCATTCAAAGCTACATTTTATAATAATTGTTTTTGCAAATCATAGGAATGAGCATATCCTTAAGTCTTGTCAGGTTCAAAGATACATTTTATTTTGAGTTTTTTTTTCTTTATTTTGCAAATTGTAGGAAAGAATCATTAATAACTAAATGCATTTATTTGCATAAACTGACGTCACAATTGGTTCCTTAATTGTTCTTATTGTTATCTTATGGTTGAATTTGTACTACCATTGATTGAATTCATTAATAGTGTAGATAAGGTAATCAGACGTCAGTTCTGTCTGCCTATTCGAGGAGAAAAGTTGTTGATATATATATATATATATATATATATATATATATATATATATATATATATATATATATATATATATATATATACTGCTTATTCATTGCTTAAATTTGTGTTGTTTTCCTTTGAGAGTTTGTGTATTAAAACTCTCAAAAACGTTAATGTATGGAGCTAACATTGGCTGTCTGATCACCT
>NC_090727.1:73167825-73182825 GCF_036898095.1 Palaemon carinicauda | reverse complement strand
ACGAAAATGCAATTCTAAAGAAAAGTTGTTGACATACTTTTCACAGTAATATGAATATTCACAAATGGCACAGCAAAGGTTGATATCATGTTTCCAAGAATGTCCCATTTGCTTTGAAATCTCTCCGTCTCTGACAAAAACTTCAAAAGAATTTTTCGCCTTTCTGGGATTTTCGCTCTTTGCATTTTCTAACAATCTCCTTTCTTCTGAGCTTCATAATCCACAAAATGTATGTTTTGCTATTCAAAAGTTCAACCTTGCAGAGAATGCTTTTATGTTGAGCAGGTTGACATAAGTCTCTCTTTAAAGGTTATATCAGACGTATTTTAATGTTGTTACAGATCTTTAGATGTTTTATATTGTAAATTTGTTTCCTTATTTCCTTTCCTGGGCTTTTTTTCCTTGTTGGAACCCTTGGGCTTATATCATCCTGCTTTTCCAACTGGGCTTGTAACTGAGATAATAATAATAATAATAATATTATCATTAATAATATTGATAGTAGTAGTAGTAGTAGTAGTAGTGTAGTAGTAGTAGTAGTAGTAATAATAATAATAATAATAATAATAATAATAATAATAATAATAATAATAATGCTGCTTCCATATTTGTTTCAAATGTTCTCTGACACTCCCTGGGTTTGCTTCTGTAATTATTTTGTATGTACTTGCTATACCAATTTCGTTTTCAAATTAGGATTATAGTACTTTAGTTCTCTCTCTCTCTCTCTCTCTCTCTCTCTCTCTCTCTCTCTCTCTCTCTCTCTCTCTCACGAAATCTTCTCCTTCCTACAATTACTGTGACACTGAATTATTTGCTTTTAGTCAGTTTATTAACACACTCTCTCTCTCTCTCTCTCTCTCTCTCTCTCTCTCTCTCTCTCTCTCTCTCTCTCTCTCTCTCTCTCTCTCATATGAGAAAAAAATGCATCATTCTCCATTAGTTAATCTGATCTTACTTCAAACTTTGACCTTTTAAATATGACCTTTTCGTAAAGGATTACTGTTGGTCATTTCTCTCATGCGAGTTTTTATTCTGTTTTCAAATTATATTTATTGGTGTACGGCCACAATTTTCCCACTTAACAGCATCAGAAAGCACCAGTTCAAAAGTTCAAACTTGCAGCAAATGGATTTATGTTGGACAGGCTGACAAAAGTCTCTTTATATAGTTTATATATGAAATATCTGTTTTGATCTTACATAAAATATTTTACTTCAATTGTTCATTATTCCTCATATCGTTAATTTATTTCCTTATATCCTTTCCTCACTGGGATAATTATAGCTTCCTGGTTTTCCAACTTGGATTGTAGCTTAGCTAATGATAATAATAATAATAATAATAATAATAATAATAATAATTATAGTATATATATATATATATATATATATATATATATATATATATATATATATATATATATATATATATATGTGTGTGTGTGTGTGTGTGTGTGTGTGTGTTAGTTTGTGTGTGTGTGCGTGCGTTGCATGTGTCTGGAATCTGAAATGCTACTTTAATAGCATTACTTTTATTCAGATCTAACAGGAATTAGTATCTAATCCATACCAGTGTTCATATTTTGAATTAATTAAAAACGATTTTTTTTTAACCTGTAAATCCATAGTTTTGTAATGAGCTGTTTCAATTTCAGAAACAAATACTATTTCGACATCACTGGATTAGTAAACGTGGAGCCCAGGGCCATGCAAAAAAAAAAAAAAAAAAAAAAGGAAAAAATAAACTATTTGTTTTATATATTGTTTTGTGTTTCATGTTATATAACGGAGGGCTCAGTCGAATTTGAATTAATGGATATTTTTACTTTTCAAAATAGGCAGAGAAATGGCTAGTAGTCTGGAATTTCTGCAATATTCAGTGTTATTCTGTTTACTTTCGGAAAACTGATACAAAATTCATCGTGAAGAGAGAGAGAGAGAGAGAGAGAGAGAGAGAGAGAGAGATCAGAATACCGCTCATTTCACATGTTCAAAATGCCTTGTCAAAATTCATCCCGCAGAGAGAGAGAGAGAGAGAGAGAGAGAGAGAGAGAGATTACAATACCGCTCATTTCACATGTTCAAAATGCCTTGTCAAAATTCATCCCGCAGAGAGAGAGAGAGAGAGAGAGAGAGAGAGAGAGAGAGAGAGAGAGAGAGAGAGAGAGCATAGGATTATAATACTGTACCATTCATTGATCTGGGTCAGAATGCCTTTTTTTGTAGAATTCTTAATGCCTCTTGTAAGCGTTCTCTCTCTCTCTCTCTCTCTCTCTCTCTCTCTCTCTCTCTCTCATTTCTGAAAGTGGGTTTTGCTATTACCACAGCATTTGACGAGAGTTCATTTTCCAGAGAAATTCTATTCCAGTGGAAGTTTTGTAAATTGTCGTGTTATGTTGTGGTTTCTAACTTCTGGTTCGTCATTTTTTTATCCTTTTTCAATCCCAAACCTTTCACCAATCCAATACCTAACTCAAACCAGGAGAAAAATTCACCAGCGTTAAGAAATAGATAATGTCCCTTACCTGAAATATATTATTTTATATATTTTTTAAGAATATTCGTACGCAGATATTTTTATGTTGAGAAGGTTACTGACATAAGTCTTTCTTAATAGTTTATATGATAGATCTTTTTTATTTACTGATCTTAAAGTATTTTATGTTAATTGTTCATTACTTTTCATATATTTTTTTTATTTCCTTATTTCCTTATATCCTTTCCTCACTGATAGATCTTAATATATACTAGAGGGGCACTCAGTAGAGTGCAGCTCTCCGCCGCGGCAGCTTATTTCTCGACCTTGTGCTCGACCTTGACCTTGACCTTTGACCTTAACATTTATTAATTAGCGTGGATTTTCATACACTCAAATATGAACCAAGTTTGAAGTGTCTGTGACAATGGTGTCCAAACTTATGACTGATTAACGTGAATTGGACATTTTGCTTGACCATGATCTTGACCTTTGACCTTGCCCTTCCAAAATTTAACCATATCCAGCTTTTTACATAACAGTTAATCCCTGCAAGTTTCAATACTCTACGATTAAAAGTGTGGCCAGGAAGCGGTTTACAGAGACATACAAACCCACAAACAGAGGTTAAAACATAACCTCCTTCCAACTTCGTTAGCGGAGTTAATAAATCGGAAGCCTTTCCAATAAATGAGTATCGTTATATGTGTGTATATATATATATATATATATATACTGTATATATATATATATATAGAGAGAGAGAGAGAGAGAGAGAGAGAGAGAGAGAGAGAGAGAGTATATATATATATATATAGAGAGAGAGAGAGAGAGAGAGAGAGAGAGAGAGAGGTATACAGTATATACATATATATATATATATATAGGCCTATATATATTTATATATATATATATATATAGAGGTATACAGTATATATATATATATATATATATATATATATATATTATACATTGTATATATATGTAGAGGTATGCAGTATATATATATATATATATATATATGTATATATAGAGGTATACAGTATATATATACATATATATACTTTGACTAATTGCTAGTGAATACAATACCACGTCATTGTTACCAGAACTCCAAGACAGAATTTTAATATCTATGCAAATAAGACTTCCTTTATGTATTCGGGAAACACTTTGTTGAGATATACGTTGCATTCAACAACTTAACGGAATAACAAAACAACAGTAGAGGTATTTTTACCAATATTAAGATGTACAGTACAAAAGAATATTTTTTTCTTTACTTAATACAGATGGACACAGGATTTCGTGGCTCACCTCGCTCTTAGGAAGTGCACCTGGTCATACCCTTACTGCGTGGTGAGGGCCTTTGTTTAGCCCCGCCCACCTCATCTCTCATCTAAGCCATTTTTAAATAGATATTTTTTCGTAATGGAAAAATATCCCCTAACTATATCTTTAAATCAAAACTATGTCTGAAATTCTAAATCGATACACAGATGCATATAATAAATCATTATTCCATTTAAAAAATGGAATAGGGTTCGAGTCCCTCTCAAACTAGTTAGTTTCTTTGGTCGTTGAGCTAAGAATGGGTGGTTTGGGGGAGCCCATAGATCTATCTGTTGGGTCATTAGCAGCCATTACCTGGCCCTCCTTTTTCCTAGCTTGGAAGGAGAGGGGGCTTGCGCGCTGATCATATGGTCAGTGTCTAGGGCATTGTCCTGCTTGATAGGGCAATATCACTAACCCTTGCCTCTGCAATTCACGAGCGGCCTTTAAAACTTTGATAGAACGAGATTGCCCCATAAAAAAGGTTCATTACTGATCCATGCGGCTGTAAAGTGATCTTTTATTCAACTTTTGACGGATGACCTTATCTTGTATGCGGGCTCTCGTCCAACTCTGAAAATATATTCTTTTCAAAAAAGAGAAGGGTAATATTTCGGTAGAGTCCCACCCAGCGCCATTACCGCTTGCCAGTGCATAGGAGCTCGATGCTTTCTTTTTCGCTAGCGAATCGAGCTCACGACTGAGGAAAACCATTACACTATCGAAATATTACTGGAAACTAATGGTTTTGCTTCGCCGTGCGCTCGCTTCGCTCGCGAAAAAAGAAAAGCTTCAAGATTCTATATATTGGCAAGCAGTTATGGCGCTGGGTGGGTCTCTACCGATTTATTAACAAAGTGATTTTTCAGCTTCCATCTCTTTGCTCGACATCCTCAATCTAACCTAATTTCCTTTTTTGATCTTATATCTTATAACTTCCTCTCTTTCTCTCCCCTCTTCCCCTCCATCCATAGATCATAGAGAATGTGAATGATACTGAGCTAAATGGATAATTTTACAAACAGTAATATCCTCATCGTGAAATTTATGGATAAAGTTTGAGAGTATATGAGAATCCACAAGCCATAGACTAGTCGTTGGTCCCACCTCTCCCCTGAAAAGATTTTATCAAAGGTCTGGTAAATAATTTTGTGGGAAGGATACACTCTTAATTTGGTTATTCATTTTGTGACATTTAATTTAACGATTTATGTTATACACTAATGTCACATATAATACGTAAAGATTTTTCATAGATGTATTGTTTCATTGACTTCCGATTGATAAGGAATTTAGGTCATTTTCGTTATTGTGCCCTCTCTCTCTCTCTCTCTCTCTCTCTCTCTCTCTCTCTCTCAACTCAAGGTAACGGGCTGGGATCTATCTGCTGACATGTGAATGCTAGGCGAACACGTTACCACTGTACCACTGTACTAGCCAGCTTTGCGTTATTACCTCCGCTAACAAAGTTGGAAGGAGGTTAGGTTTTACCCTCTGTTTGTGTGCGTGTGTTTGTATGTAGACAGCTTCCTGACCACAATTTTAATCGCAGAATAATGAAACTTGCAGGGATTAACTGTTATGTAAAAAGCTGGAAATGATAAGTTTTTTGAGGTCAAAGGTAGGTCATGGTTAAGCAAGAGGTCAAGAAATAAGCTGCCGCCTCGGAAGTCTGCGCTCTACTGAGTGTCCCTCTAGTTGATTTTAATACAAGTGAGTCTCATTGCCTATAAGCAAGATGATGTTCAAATATATTGTAATGTTCGCTTAAAGATTAAAATTTCATCAAAAAGGGTTGTGGTAGCCGATGTGGTAACGTAGCGGACTGGGTGAACGCCAGACTGGGGTTCGAGTCTCGCTTAAACTCTTTTTTAGTTCTTTTAGTCGCTACAACCTCACCATCCTTGCGAGCTAAGGAAGGGGGTGGGTGTTTGGGAGAGACTATAGGTCTATCTGCTAAGTCATCAGCAGCCATTGCCTGGCCCTCGTTGGTCCTAGCTTGGGCGGAGAGGGGCTTGGGCGCTGATCATATGTACAGTAGATATGGTCAGTCTTTAGAGCATTGTCCTGCTTTATAGAGCACTGTCATTGTCCCTTGCCTCTGCCATTCATGAGCGACCTTTAAACCTTTAAACCTTTAATGAAACTTGCAGGGATTAACCGTTATGTAAAAGGCTGGAAACGACTAAAGTTTGAAAGGTCAAGGTCAAAGTTCAAGGTCATGGTCGAGCAGAAGGTCGAGAAATAAGCTGCCGCCTCGGAGGTCTGCGCTCTACTGAGTACCCCTCGAGTTGATTTTGAAACAAGAGAGTCTTATTGCTTATTATTAATATTATTACTTGCTAAGCTACAACCCTAGTTGGAAAAGCAGGACGCTACAAGCCCAGGGGGACCCAACAGGGAAAATAGCTCAGTGAGGAAAGGAAACAAGGAAAAATAAAATATTTTAAGAACAGTGACAAAATTTGAAACAAGTAGGCTTATTGCTTATTATTAATATTATTACTTGCTAAGCTACAACCCTAGTTGGAAAACCAGGACGATATAAGCCCAGGGGCTCCAACAGGGAAAATAGCCCTGTGAGGAAAGGAAACAAGGAAAAATAGAATATTTTAAGAACAGTACCAAAATTTAAAACAAGTGAGGCTTATTGCTTATTATTAATATTATTACTTGCTGAGCTACTACCCTAGTTGGAAAAGCAGGACGCTACAAGCCCAGGGGGACCCAACAGGGAAAATAGCCTAGTGAGGAAAGGAAACAAGGAAAAATAGAATATTTTAAGAACAGTACCAAAATTTGAAACAAGTGAGGCTTATTGCTTATTATTTTTGAAAGTTTGAAAGAGTTGGAGGTTCTGGGAAAGATTTTGGCGCCAAATTGCAGGATATAAAAATTGTTAGTGGATATATATATATATATATATATATATATACAATTCTGTTAATCATAACTTTATTTGAGGAATTTATGCTTTATTTTATTGTAGGCTTAAGTGACGTGATTGACAGATGCCTATTCTATTCTTAAAACCATAACAATGAAAACTACTTATGCGAAGTTGAAGTTAGAATTTAAGACACTAAAGGGTTAAGACACTAAAATATAAACCGATTATATACAGTATGTATCCAATCAGCACATAAACCCATCTCCATCCAGCTAGGACCAGGGAGGGCCAGGCAATGGCTGCTGATGGTTGAGGTTTAAAGGTTTAATGGTTCCTCACGAATGGCAGAGGCAATGGCTAGAACAATAGCCTAGAAACTGACCATATATACATATGATCATTATCAATGGGTTGTTACTCCCCGAACAGGTGAATGGTGAAAAGGAGATTACTTTATATATATATATATATATATATATATACTTGCTAAGCTACAACCCTAGTCGGAAAAGCAGGACGCTACAAGCCCAGGGGGACCCAACAGGGAAAATACCCCAGTGGGAAAGGAAACAAGATAAGATAAAATATTTTAAGAACAGTGCCAAAATTTGAAACAAGTGAGGCTTACTGCTTATTATTAGTATTATTACTTGCTAGGCTACAACCCTAGTTGGAGAAGCAGTATGCTATAATCCCAAGGGGACCCAACAGATAAAATAGCCCAGTGAGGAAAGGAAACAAGGAAAAATGAAATCTAAGAATAGTACCAACATTAAAATAAGCAAGAAGATGTTCAAATGTATTGCATGGTTCGCTTTGAACAAAATTTACCATTTCATCAAATGGACTCAGCAATGGACAGCTGTATGACAAATGTAACCTGACTGAATATTTGAGGCAGGTGTTCCAACGCCGGTGCTATGAATATTCAGTCTCCTCTCATCAAGTGACGGATGGATTCCTTTATCATTTCTAGTATTCGAAGCGATTATTGAAACATACAGAAGGTGGAGTCCCCCCCCCTCTCTCTCACTCTCTCTCTCTCTCTCTCTCTCTCTCTCTCTCTCTCTCATCAAAATTTGGTTTTAGTCTTCAGTTTTAGATAGATTTACTTGAACTAATTTCCTTTCTTGGTGAGTCTCTCTCTCTCTCTCTCTCTCTCTCTCTCTCTCTCTCTCTCTCTCTCCAACGGGCTGCTTTATTTTCTATTTTCCTTTCTTTATTATTCTTTATATTTCTTCCATTTGGACTTATTCAAAAATTGGTTTTAGTCTTCAGTTTTTGATAGATTGGAGTCTCTCTCTCTCTCTCTCTCTCTCTCTCTCTCTCTTCTCTCCCTTTTCTTTCTTCTTAACTTTGGCAAGGCGTTTTTTTATTTTCTATCTATTCTCCTTTCTTTATTATCTTTCTATATTCCTTCCATTTTTAATGGAAATGTAGGCGAAAAATTTTCTTTATTAAAAAATTAATTTTAGTCTTCAGTATTTTTTTTTTAGATTTAAAATTAAACAAATTTCCTTTATTAACGAGTCTCCCTCTCTCTCTCTCTCTCTCTCTCTCTCTCTCTCTCTCTCTCTCGTTTCTAGCATTATTCAAAGTGATGTAACCTATAGAAGAGGTAGGATGTCACGTGTGTATAAATAGAATTAATTTCCAGTGATTACTTTCCTATCCATTTCAACCATCGTTTGAATTATACTAGACTTTTCTCTATTCTAAGAAGGCAGTGGTATTGATAGACATTATTCAAACACTCAGGGGTTTCATATACATATAGAATTTAGATTTTGTTGCATTTTGAAGCATCAACTCGGATTACAGTTGATGTTGGTATTACATTTTCCAAGTATTACTGTTCTCAAGATTTTTTTTTTTTTTTTTTTTTTACAGAAATTGAAACTTAATCTTTTTAGGGTATTTTTAAACGACATATCCTTGTAACTGCTCCCTTATTTATATACTGATTTGTATATAAATATATATAGTTTAAATGTGACCTTTTTTCTAGTGTATCAAATTTATATTTTCATAGAAATACTCCTTATATATAATATATATATATATATATATATATATATAAGCTGTAAGGTTTGTGATAGCCTATTGAAAACGTTCCTGCCTGTCAATCTGCTGGACTGGGGTTCGAGACCAATTCAAGTTCGCTAATTTCTTGTGATCTAAGAATGTGAAGTTTGGGAGAAACCTATAGATCTTCCTGCTGAGTCATCAGTAGGTCATTGCCTGGCCCTCCCTGGTCATAGCTTGGGTGGCGAGGGCCTTGGGCGTTGATCACATGCATATCTGATCAGTCTCAAGAGCATTGTCACTGTCCCTTGCCTCTGCCATTCATGAGCTACCTTTAAAGCTTTTGAAAAGGATTGATGTCCTGATCTTCATTAAAGATAAAAATTATGTCTGTATTTCTTTCCTTGTTTCCTTTCCTCACTGGGCTATTTCTCAGTGCTGGAGCCCTTGGGATTATAGCATCCTGCTTTACCAATTAGGGTTGTAGCTTAAATGATAATAATAATAATAATAATAATAATAATAATAACAATAATAATAATGATGATGATAATAATAATTATAATGATAATAGTAATAGTAATAGTAATAACAACAACAAAAACAACAATAACATGATAATAATAATAATAATAATAATAATAATAATAATAATAGTAGTAGTAGTAGTAGCAGCAGTAATAATAATAATAATAATAATAATAATAATAATAATTGTTGCAATTTTGATTACCATTTTCCTCAACTATAAACAGAGACACTAATTGCTCATGGCATTGAAGTATATCTTACCTCCCTCACAATTTACGGGGAAAGGGTAGCCACGTACTACCTACCCGGCCCCGTACTGCCTACGGGCTCCCTCTTCCCGTCTCTATATACGGCTATGCCTACCCCCATCCGCCGTAAAGTCAAGATATACCAGGCATCTCAGACGACATTTGGATTTTCCTGTGTCTATTCCTTTTTCGTGTTCGTTACATAAGAACACTGCTAGTTTTTTTTTTTTTTTTTTTTTTTTTACTATCGTGATTTCTGTAAGAGTGGAAATAAGAACTGTAGTGTTGTATATATATATATATATATATATATGTATGTATGTATGTATTTATATATATATGAATTTATATACATTTATATGAATTCTTACAATAAAGAAATTTATCCGTATATATATATATATATATATATACACAGTATATACATATATAATCATATATATATATATATATATATATGCAGATATATATACTATATATATATTTGTTTATTATTCATATATATATGTGTATATGTATATATATATATATATATATATACACAATCTAAAATTTCATTTTACAAACATGAATCATTTTGATTGGTTCGTTTTCAACTGACCCTCGGTAGATTATTATACGCGAGTGCAAATATTGCTTGCCATACCGCGTATATTGCTGAACATCGTATGAATGTGACTGTTCCATCCTTTCCACTGGTTTTTTTCAGAAATTGATTACGTTCATTGAGTGTTTTCAGGTAAAAATCGTTTGCAATTTAACAAATTCTTCATAATTACGATCTTTATTTTTAATTACAAGCTGTTAGCTTGGTTGTGAGGATTTTAATTAATTGTTTTTACTCATTCAGATTGTTTTTTTTTTCTATTGTGATTTTATATTGTTTTGAGAGCTTTCCTTGTTTGTTTTTTTTTATGTACAGCTGGGCACAGGAATACTTGGTACACCTCGCTCTGAATGATTGCACCCATCCACACCCTTACTGGTAGCGAGTTCCTGCGTTTAGCTCACCTCTGCCATCTCTCCTTACACTATCTGTTTGGTTACTCGCCATTAATCAAGGGTCTGACAGAGTGCCCTTCTTCGAAACGAGGTGTGCCACGAATTCCTGTGTCCAACTGTACGTCTCTCTCTCTCTCTCTCTCTCTCTCTCTCTCTCTCTCTCTCTCTCTCTGTTTTGAACTTTTGACACATTAATCGCCGCATATTTTGCGCAAGATTCTTCTTAAACTGTTTATGACCAAAGTTGTAATGAGGTTATTTAAAAGCAAAAAAACTCGCTTTAGCTTTCTTTGTCAAAGTGCTTGAAACTTGCATGCATTCGTGAACACGCAGGCGTTCAAGCAAACAAAAGCGTGGTAGCTTGGATGCACACAAATGAGCACCTACTATGCATTTCTTGCAAAAAACAGTGTTTTTCTGTAATATCTCCCATACTAATTACTTAATCAAACTGATACTTTGACACAGCACTTTGTAGACTTGCCTCTAATTTTTGTTACTATAATGCATTTTCAAATCTCGTTAATTAATTAAGTCATTTACTCTTGTCCTAATGAAGCCTAAGCCAAGTGAATCGTTAAGTAGGTAAAGCCACTTCCCCATTCCTCCTCTCTCCTTCACCCCTCTGTCTTGAGTCTCCTCCTGTCCCTCCAGTAACCCCA
The DNA here is from genome assembly GCF_036898095.1 of Palaemon carinicauda. NCBI lineage: Eukaryota > Metazoa > Arthropoda > Malacostraca > Decapoda > Palaemonidae > Palaemon > Palaemon carinicauda. The sequence goes on along the minus strand of NC_090727.1, from coordinate 73,171,657 downwards.
ATTCCTAGTCACTCACTCAACCTTTTCTGTAACCTGTTATATTTGTTAATAACTGATAGAATGGATATGTTGGATTCTTGTTATAATTCTTATTGATATTTCATTATATTGTTGTATTTCTCAACCTTTTCTTTAATCTGTTATATTTGTTAATAACTGATATAATGGATATGTTGGATTCTTGTTATTAATATTTCATTATATTGATGTATTTCGTCCGGGTGTATTAGGAGTTTAAAGCCTTTAGCGTATTTATCCAACTTGATGAACCTGCACTGAGGGCTTCTTAAATCTTTAAAGTTATTATTATTACTATCCAAGCTACAACCCTAGTTGGAAAAGCAAGATGCCATAAGCCCAGGGGCCCCAATAGGGAAAAAAAGCCCAGTGAGGAAAGGAAATAAGGAAATAAATAAATGGAGAGAACAAATTAACAATAAATTATTTTAAAAAAGGCAACAACGTCAAAACAGATATGTCATATATAAACTATTAACATATATATATATATATATATATATATATGTATATATATACAGTATATATATAAACTCGTGCGACATACGGCTATAGCTTAGAAAGATAACCAAAATTCAATGTCACAATACAGCTTAAAACCCATCATACAATTACAAGAGATTCAGATATATAAAGCCAAGCTTCATTCCTTTTTAACGGCAAGTTCATCAAGTTGGATAAATAGGCTAAAGACTATAAACTCCTTATACGAAATACAACAATATCATGAAATGTTAATAAGAATTATAAAAAGAATCCGACATATCCATTCTATCATTTTACTTGACCTTTGACCTTGACCTTCCAAAATTTAACCATTTCTAGCTTTTTACATAACAGTTAATCCCTGCAAGTTTCATTACGATTAAAAATGTGGCCAGGAAGCTGTTCACAAACAAACACACACACACTTAAACACAATCAGGGGGTAAAACATAACCTCCTTCCAACTTCATTGGCGGACGTAATTACATATGAATTATGCCTCTAACCATTGATAGGAGTACGCTACTATAATATTAATCCATTTCATTCGAATAATTATTTCGTAATGAGTTGAGCTATTCACGATGAGCGTTTGTTAATTGCATTGTATATTCATAACCAAAAAAATGTACCGCAGTTACTGGAACACAGTGAATCTCGCCTATAAAAGGCCGTTTAGATTGGTATGATTGGGAATTTTTTGAGAGCTTAAAATATAGAAAAATAAATAGGAGAGCATTTGAATTATCTGTACGTATGCCAAACATGTTTTGCTTTCCATATACTGATAATGTGCATTTATATTTAAGGTTGGAAGAGGCTTTTAAATGTTTGATCTTGTTATTGTTTTTGTTGTTGTTGTTATTATTATTTTTTATTATTATTGTTATTATTATGATTATTATTATTATTATTATTATTATTAAATGTTTGAACTTATTATTATTATTATTATTATTATTATTATTATTATTATTATTAAATTTTTGCTCATTATTATTATTATTATTATTATTATTATTATTATTATTATTATTATTATTATTATTAATGTTGTTTTTTTTATGTTGTGGTTGTTGTTGTGTTAGTGAACTTCCCATTACACTTATATTATCTCAAATTATTATTATTATTATTATTATTATTATTATTATTATTATTATCATTATTGTTATTATTATTATTATTATTATTATTACTATTATTATAGAAGATTCTAATGCTTTCAAACATTTTCACTAACATATTTCATAACCTTTTATATATCATGATAAAGTTTTAGATTATTTCTCAATTTTTCCATTGCAATAATTGCCTATATTTTACTGGACAGCGAACACAAGCACGAATCCACTCAGACAATGAGAAAAACGTTTAGGCAAGGAAATTGCTTTCAAGTTTAAGCTAGCTTTTTATTTGAGTTTTTATTTCCATGAAATTTTGGATTTTTATTTATTTTAGTTTACTACATTGGGTAAATTGGTTTTCATTTTTATCATATTGATTATTGTTTTTTTTATGGTTTAGATTTTACTATTGGTTATTTGTTATAAGCTGGGTATAACTAACCTAAAGTTTTTTTTGACGGAACCATGCAGTTTCGAAAACTTTTTTTTTATTTATTTATTTTAATTTACTGCAATGAGTAAAATGGTTTTCATTTTTATCATATTGAATATTGTTTTTTATTATTTAGATTTTACTCTTGTTTATTTTTATAAGTAGGGGATAACAAACCTGATTAAGTTTTTTTTTGACACGACCATGCAGTTTTGAAAACTTTTTTTTTTAATTTATTTTAATTTACTGCAATGAGTAAAATGGTTTTCATTTTTATCATATTGATTATTGGTTTAATGACGTAGATTTTACTATTAATTTCTTAATAAGTAGGAGATAACTAATATTACTAATTTTGTTGACGTGACCGTGCAATTTCGATTTTTTTTTTTGTTTGTCTAGTCTCCCAAGAATATTGTTTTCAGTGACTATGTTTGTTTTTCCTTCGTACATTTCTCTTAAGAGGATACCACTTCCGGTTTACGGTTATTTTTCTTCATATTTTTTAGATTAATTCTAATTATTGTTATTTTTATTATTTTGGCCTGGGCACAAACCGCCCGTTGAGATACTACCGCGAGAGAGTTATGGGGTCCATTGACTGCCCAGACAGTACTACATACAACCCTTCTCTCTGGTTACGGTTCATTTTCCCTTTGCCTACACAGACACCGAATAGTCTGGCCTATTCTTTACAGATTCTCCTCTGTCCTCATACACCTAACAACACTGAGATTACCAAACAATTCTTCTTCACTCAGGGGGTTAACTGCTACACCGTAATTGTTCAGTGGCTACTTTCCTCTTGGTAAGGGTAGAAGCGATTCTTCAGCTATGGTAAGCAGCTCTTCTAGGAGAAGGACACTCCAAAATCAAACCATTGTTCTTTAGTCTTGGATAGTGCCATAGCCTCTGTACCATGGTCTTCCACTGTCTTGGGTTAGATTTCTCTTGCTTGAGGGTACACTCGGGCACACATCTATCTAGTTTCTCTTCCTCTTGTTTTGTTAAAGTTTTTATATTTTTCATAGGAAATATTTATTTCAATGTTGTTACTATACTTAATATATTTTATTTTTCTTTATTTCCTTTCCTCACTGGGCTATTTTCCCTGTCGGGGCCCCTGGGCTTATAGTATCCTGCTTTTCCAACTAGGGTTGTAGCTTAGTATTTTATAATAATAGTAATAATAATAATAATAATAATAATTTCCACCTCACTCTCAGCTCTCCGAGTCTTTATAAAATAGGCAAATTACCTTAAAAGATTTCAGTAAATATTAGATACTAGTGTACGCGACCTGTCAAAACTAACTTAAAATATTTAGAATTGCATACACACTCGCTAAAAAAGATTCAGCCCTTCCCACCCATTCCCCCTCTCAACAGGGTATGACCATTCCCTCTTCCCCTGACCCGAGGGACGGGAGAGACCGAGTAGGCTAGTTATGTGTTTGACAGTGCCGCTCAGCGTGACAGTATATATATATATATATATATATATATATATATAATGTGTGTGTGTGTGTGTGTGTGTGTATGTATAAAGATATATATATATATATATATATATATATTTATATATATATATATATATATATATATGTGTGTGTGTGTGTATATATTATATATATGTATATATATATATATATATATATATATATTTATATATATATATATATATATAGAGTATATATTTACTGTGTATATATATATATATACACATATATATAAATACTGTATATATATATATATATATATATATATAT
>NC_090727.1:73075325-73157825 GCF_036898095.1 Palaemon carinicauda | reverse complement strand
CTCTAGTCTTGGGTAGTGCCATAGCCTCTGTACCATGGTCTTCCACTGAGTTGGGTTAGAGTTCTCTCGCTTGAAGGTACACTCGTGCTCACTATTCTATCTTGTTTCTCTTCCTCTGGTTTTGTTAGTTTTTATCCTCTTGTTATTTTAAAGTTTTTATAGTTTATATATGAAAGATTCATTGTAATGTTATTATTGTTCTTAAACTTCTCTTGTAGTTTTTCCTTATTTCCTTTCCTCACTGGGCTATTTTCCCTGGTGGAGCCCTTGAGCTTATAGCATCCTGCTTTTCCGCTCGGAAAGCACTATCCCAAAAATTGCCCAAACTGCCATGTGGTAGTTAGGAAGGGAGGGAGTTGGAAAGGTGTAATCTGTGTGTGCATGTATGTCTATCTGAATATTTAGCTGTCATTTTGACGGGTTGCATACACTATTACATCATGTCATTCGCGCTTCCAGTGAGCCATTAAACATAGAGAGTGTGGTTGAGAATAAGAGAGACTTGCTTTTAGCTCAACTAGACAGTGGCTGAATTAGCGACATGAAAATCCCATTCTTTTGCTAACTGAAATAAGAGCAAATGAGATGGAAGGACTTCAGTTAGACGAATTCATGTTGATTAAGGGACATCGAGATGGAAGACAGGTAATGAGGGAACCGAAGTCTGACGTCAAATTACGAAGTTTTGGTTCACAACTGCTTCAGGCGCTGACAGACCTGGAACTTTGCCAGTGTTCTAACACAGCCACCCTTTAACTTAACTTTTCCAGTCATTATCCCATTTGAATAGGAAAAAGACGGTATATTAATATTATAAGAGATATGGAAGATAGAGAGGGCATTGCTCGATTCTGTTAAGATTGCCCCCACCTTATTTGGGAAACTGACTCTTGCTCTTTATTGAGATAGAGTATTTAAATTACCAGACTCAAGCCATAAGACTTATGGAGTAGGCTAGAGGTTTTGATGAACAATTTATTCACAGAGGTATTTAACTGAATGAAAAAGGAAAAGTATTTTGATTTTGAACTTGAAAGTTGTATGTAGGGGCAATTTTGGGCAAGACTGGCTGTGCAAAGGCGAGAAGGAACACTAGATAACTTAAAGCTCCCACGAGGCATCCAAAAGATTGGAGATATTAAGACTTTCAAGGGGAAACTAAAGACCGTTTTGTTCTGTGAGTGCTTCGGTAGTGAGGATTTAACAATAAACGAGCAATATTCGGTGTGAAATGTAGAATGCTTTCGGACGAACATGATAAAATGACTGTAGAGGTCCTGTAGAAAGTAGGGTTCCACTGCTGTATAGGACCAGAAAAACAGCCATTAAAGTAAAGTAAAGCTTTAATTCAGTAACAGTAATGTAGAGGAAAACATTATAAAGTGTGATACTTTTAAAACTATATTCTATGCACGGCACACATATGAAATTAATTTTCCAGTGCTGTCATTATTTCTATAATCATTTTCCCAGGACAGTAATTATTTTGTATAATTAATTTCTAAGATTTGCAATTATTTTCTGTTTATTTTATATGCGTAGTAATTATTGTCGTTTGTTTTATAATCGTATCTCGTGTATCTAATTTATGTTACATTGTTTAGCCTACATGGAAAATAGAGGAAAGAAATTGAGGAAACGATGCTAAGATATGCCCGTCATATTTAGTTTACCAGTGAATATCTTTACTTAATTTTCATCTAGCGTTTATCACAAAGTCGCTAATTTGGAAATAGATTTAAGTTTATCAAATAAAATCATTAATTCCAGTCCTGATCCATCATATATATCTTTTATTTTAATAGTATGATGACAAGATAATTAGTCTTATGAAAACACACAATTGCACCTTGCCATTTGATTGGCCACCGATATTACATCAGGTGTCTAGAGATTATTTAGCATCTCTTTCCTCTAAGTTTTCATCAAATTTCATCAACTTAAATCCTGTGTTGATGTATTTTAACCTAATATAAACCTTCATGTCAATTAAATTTCAAGAAATAATCAATTTTTTTCATTAATTCTCTTGAAGTTTTGATTACTATCTTTGAAAAATTTTTGTTTTTTTTATCTTTCATCCTCTCGAGTATTTATCGGATATCCAATTTAGTATAAAGTATGTTTTGAAGGCTGATATTCTGCCAATTGTTATCCTTCATACTTCAGAAGTTTCATTTATATTCTTGTAGTATTATTTCTTCCATATACTTTTAAACTTTTCCTCCTCTCCAAATTTATTTTACTTTCTCCCTCTCCTCTAGTTTAGAAAGTAATAATGATAATAATAATAATAATAATAATAATAATAATAATAATAATAATAATAATAATAGTTTGAACATCTGCAATAGGAAAAAAATCGTTTCTAGCGTTGTATAAGAATTTATTCCGATTCCGAGTTCAATTTCGAAGCTGTAATCTTATGAAATTACAATTTTGTTGTAAAATAAAACAAATTGAAAGTAAACTTAATGTAATTATTTTTTTTACATTTATTTGATATTAATTTGTTATTCGGATGCAAATATTACATCCACTAAGTCTCCTGTTAACATTACTGTGTTGTTCCCTTCATTTTGTTTTAAAATAAATCTCATTGAAAGTAAGCTTGATGTAATTATTCAATTTTATTTACATTTATTTGATATTAATTTTTTATTCAGATGCAAATATTACATCCACTAAGTCTCCTGTTAAATTATGCTGTTCCCTTCATTTTGGTAGAAAATAAAATTCATTGAAAGTAAGCTTTATATATTCATTATTTTTAGTTTACTTTTATTGATATTTATAAATTATAAGTTACTGTAGTGTTCCCTTCTCACTTTAGAAAGTACAACCATCTACTAACAATAATAACAATGATTGTTTGGAGAATTCGTTAGTTTAAGGACTTGGGATTTTAAGAAAATCTGAATATCAGAACATATTTTGCTGTTGACTTTGTAGTCCTTGTTTTTTGTCAGCCATATTTAATCGTCCATGACAATGTTTTCAGATATGGAGATTTATCCCTAGATTTGGAGATTTAACCCTAGATTTGAGGATTTTGGGTGTCTGATGGGAATATTTTGAACAAATTTCTATGAAGAAGAAACAAAGTTGAGTAAATTAGTTTCAGTTAGTTTACTTGCACTCATATGAAGTATAGTGAGTAATTTCTATATTAACAAAGCCTACATGATCAAAAGAAAATATATTTGTGGAAATGGGGATTTTTGGGTTGTTTTGGGGATTTTTTATCATGAGTTTTGGGGAATTTTAAACTATCCCATCTGGCAGCCATGTATGGGAAAAGGAAGTGACTGTGTATTTGTGAATTTGGTAATTAATATTTGTGTGATTTTCAAGCATTTCTGTGATTTTGTTCTCTGTAAGTTATATCACTTTGTTTAGGTTGATTTATTTGTTATTATATTGAAATTGTAGATAAAGATTAAGCAAGAAAATCTAGTATTGTAAACTATTAGGATCTAAGTCTGTGAAGATACATGTATCTTGATGGTTACCATAGTCTAGCCCTGAGGAATTGGTAGATTTTAGGTTACCATATGCTGTCTGAGGATGGGCCGTAGTGTTAGGTTACCATATGCCTTCGCTCAGGATGGGTTCTTGGTTTTAGCTTAACTTATGCTAACCTTGAGTATGACCTAAAGCTTTTTGTTACCATAATCTATCTATAAAGATAGGCTAATGTTTTAGGTTACCTTATGCCATTGCTAAGGATAGGTTTTAGGTTACCTTATGCCATCGCTAAGTATGGGTTCTAGGTTTTAGGTTACCTTATGCCATAGCTAAGGATGGGTTCTAGGTTTAAGGTTACCTTAGGCGATCACTAAGGATAGGCACTAGGTTTTACGTTACTTTATGCGATCACTAAGGATAGGTTCTAGGTTTTAGGTTACCTTATGCGATCACTAAGGATAGTTTCTAGGTTTTAGGTTACCTTATGCCATCACTAAGGATAAGTTCTAGGTTTTAGGTTACTTTATGCCATCGCTAAGGATAGGTTCTAGGTTACCTTATGTCATCACTAAGGATAGGTTCTAGGTTTTAGGTTACCTTATGCGATCACTGAGGATAGGTTCTAGGTTTTAGGTTACCTTATGCGATCACTAAGGATAGGTTCTAGGTTTTAGGTTACTTTATGCCATCGCTAAGAATAGGTTCTAGGTTACCTTATGTCATCACTAAGGATAGGTTCTAGGTTTTAGGTTACCTTATGCGATCACTAAGGATAGGTTCTAGGTTTTAGGTTACCTTATGTCATCACTAAGGATAGGTTCTAGGTTTTAGGTTACCTTATGCAATCACTAAGGATAAGTTCTAGGTTTTAGGTTACTTTATGCCATCACTAAGGATAGGTTCTAGGTTACCTTATGTCATCACTAAGGATAGGTTCTAGGTTTTAGGTTACCTTATGCGATCACTAAAGATAGGTTCTAGGTTTTACGTTACTTTATGCTATCACTAAGGATAGGTTCTAGGTTTTAGGTTACCTTATGCGATCACTAAGGATAGGTTCTAGGTTTTAGGTTACCTTATGCGATCACTAAAGATAGGTTCTAGGTTTTAGGTTACCTTATGCGATCACTGAGGATAGGTTCTAGGTTACCTTATGCGATCACTGAGGATAGGTTCTAGGTTTTAGGTTACCTTATGCGATCACTAAGGATAGGTTCTAGGTTTTAGGTTACCTTATGCGATCACTAAGGATAGGTTCTAGGTTTTAGGTTACTTTATGCCATCGCTAAGAATAGGTTCTAGGTTACCTTATGTCATCACTAAGGATAGGTTCTAGGTTTTAGGTTACCGTATGCGATCACTAAGGATAGGTTCTAGGTTACCTTATGCGATCACTAAAGATAGGTTCTAGGTTTTACGTTACTTTATGCGATCACTAAGGATAGGTTCTAGGTTTTAGGTTACCTTATGTCATCACTAAGGATAGGTTCTAGGTTTTAGGTTACCTTATGCAATCACTAAGGATAAGTTCTAGGTTTTAGGTTACTTTATGCCATCACTAAGGATAGGTTCTAGGTTACCTTATGTCATCACTAAGGATAGGTTCTAGGTTTTAGGTTACCTTATGCGATCACTAAGGATAGGTTCTAGGTTTTAGGTTACCTTATGCGATCACTAAGGATAGGTTCTAGGTTTTAGGTTACTTTATGCCATCGCTAAGTATAGGTTCTGGGTTACCTTGTGTCATCACTAAGGATAGGTTCTAGGTCTTAGGTTACCTTATGCGATCACTAAGGATAGGTTCTAGGTTTTAGGTTACCTTATGCGATCACTAAGGATAGGTTCTAGGTTTTAGGTTACCTTATGCGATCACTAAGGATAGGTTCTAGGTTTTAGGTTACTTTATGCCATTGCTAAGGATAGGTTCTAGGTTATCTTGTGTCATCACTAAGGATAGGTTCTAGGTCTTAGATTACCTTATGCGATCACTAAGGATAGGTTCTAGGTTTTAGGTTACCTTATGCGATCACTAAGGATAGGTTCTAGGTTTTAGGTTACTTTATGCCATTGCTAAGGATAGGTTCTAGGTTACCTTGTGTCATCACTAAGGATAGGTTCTAGGTTTTAGGTTACCTTATGCGATCACTAAGGATAGGTTCTAGGTTTTAGGTTACCTTATGCGATCACTAAGGATAGGTTCTAGGTTTTAGGTTACCTTATGCGATCACTAAGGATAGGTTCTAGGTTTTAGGTTACTTTATGCCATCGCTAAGGATAGGTTCTAGGTTACCTTATGTCATCGCTAAGGATAGGTTCTAGGTTTTAGGTTACCTTATGCGATCACTAAGGATAGGTTCTAGGTTTTAGGTTACCTTATGCGATCACTAAGGATAGGTTCTAGGTTTTAGGTTACCTTATGCGATCACTAAGGATAGGTTCTAGGTTTTAGGTTACTTTATGCCATCGCTAAGGATAGGTTCTAGGTTACCTTATGTCATCGCTAAGGATAGGTTCTAGGTTTTAGGTTACCTTATGCGATCACTAAGGATAGGTTCTAGGTTTTAGGTTACCTTATGCGATCACTAAGGATAGGTTCTAGGTTTTAGGTTACCTTATGCGATCACTAAGGATAGGTTCTAGGTTTTAGGTTACTTTATGCCATCGCTAAGGATAGGTTCTAGGTTACCTTATGTCATCGCTAAGGATAGGTTCTAGGTTTTAGGTTACCTTATGCGATCACTAAGGATAGGTTCTAGGTTTTAGGTTACCTTATGCGATCACTAAGGATAGGTTCTAGGTTTTAGGTTACTTTATGCTATCGCTAAGTATAGGTTCTGGGTTACCTTGTGTCATCACTAAGGATAGGTTCTAGGTCTTAGGTTACCTTATGCGATCACTAAGGATAGGTTCTAGGTTTTAGGTTACCTTATGCGATCACTAAGGATAGGTTCTAGGTTTTAGGTTACCTTATGCGATCACTAAGGATAGGTTCTAGGTTTTAGGTTACCTTATGCGATCACTAAGGATAGGTTCTAGGTTTTAGGTTACTTTATGCCATCGCTAAGGATAGGTTCTAGGTTACCTTATGTCATCGCTAAGGATAGGTTCTAGGTTTTAGGTTACCTTATGCGATCACTAAGGATAGGTTCTAGGTTTTAGGTTACCTTATGCGATCACTAAGGATAGGTTCTAGGTTTTAGGTTACTTTATGCCATCGCTAAGTATAGGTTCTGGGTTACCTTGTGTCATCACTAAGGATAGGTTCTAGGTCTTAGGTTACCTTATGCGATCACTAAGGATAGGTTCTAGGTTTTAGGTTACCTTATGCGATCACTAAGGATAGGTTCTAGGTTTTAGGTTACCTTATGCGATCACTAAGGATAGGTTCTAGGTTTTAGGTTACTTTATGCCATTGCTAAGGATAGGTTCTAGGTTACCTTGTGTCATCACTAAGGATAGGTTCTAGGTCTTAGGTTACCTTATGCGATCACTAAGGATAGGTTCTAGGTTTTAGGTTACCTTATGCGATCACTAAGGATAGGTTCTAGGTTTTAGGTTACTTTATGCCATCGCTAAGGATAGGTTCTAGGTTACCTTATGTCATCGCTAAGGATAGGTTCTAGGTTTTAGGTTACCTTATGCGATCACTAAGGATAGGTTCTAGGTTTTAGGTTACCTTATGCGATCACTAGGGATAGGTTCTAGGTTTTAGGTTACTTTATGCCATCGCTAAGTATAGGTTCTGGGTTACCTTGTGTCATCACTAAGGATAGGTTCTAGGTCTTAGGTTACCTTATGCGATCACTAAGGATAGGTTCTAGGTTTTAGGTTACCTTATGCAATCACTAAGGATAGGTTCTAGGTTTTAGGTTACCTTATGCGATCACTAAGGATAGGTTCTAGGTTTTAGGTTACTTTATGCCATTGCTAAGGATAGGTTCTAGGTTACCTTGTGTCATCACTAAGGATAGGTTCTAGGTCTTAGGTTACCTTATGCGATCACTAAGGATAGGTTCTAGGTTTTAGGTTACCTTATGCGATCACTAAGGATAGGTTCTAGGTTTTAGGTTACTTTATGCCATTGCTAAGGATAGGTTCTAGGTTACCTTGTGTCATCACTAAGGATAGGTTCTAGGTTTTAGGTTACCTTATGCGATCACTAAGGATAGGTTCTAGGTTTTAGGTTACCTTATGCGATCACTAAGGATAGGTTCTAGGTTTTAGGTTACCTTATGCGATCACTAAGGATAGGTTCTAGGTTTTAGGTTACTTTATGCCATCGCTAAGGATAGGTTCTAGGTTACCTTATGTCATCGCTAAGGATAGGTTCTAGGTTTTAGGTTACCTTATGCGATCACTAAGGATAGGTTCTAGGTTTTAGGTTACCTTATGCGATCACTAAGGATAGGTTCTAGGTTTTAGGTTACTTTATGCCATCGCTAAGGATAGGTTCTAGGTTACCTTGTGTCATCACTAAGGATAGGTTCTAGGTTTTAGGTTACCTTATGCGATCACTAAGGATAGGTTCTAGGTTTTAGGTTACTTTATGCCATCGCTAAGGATAGGTTCTAGGTTACCTTGTGTCATCACTAAGGATAGGTTCTAGGTTTTAGGTTACCTTATGCGATCACTAAGGATAGGTTCTAGGTTTTAGGTTCCCTTATGCGATCACTAAGGATAGGTTCTAGGTTTTAGGTTACCTTATGCGATCACTAAGGATAGGTTCTAGGTTTTAGGTTACTTTATGCCATCGCTAAGGATAGGTTCTAGGTTACCTTGTGTCATCACTAAGGATAGGTTCTAGGTTTTAGGTTACCTTATGCGATCACTAAGGATAGGTTCTAGGTTTTAGGTTACCTTATGCGATCACTAAGGATAGGTTCTAGATTTTAGGTTACCTTATGCGATCACTGAGGATAGGTTCTAGGTTTTAGGTTACCTTATGCGATCACTAAGGATAGGTTCTAGGTTTTAGGTTACCTTATGCGATCACTAAGGATAGGTTCTAGGTTTTAGGTTACCTTATGCGATCACTAAGGATAGGTTCTAGGTTTTAGGTTACCTTATGCGATCACTAAGGATAGGTTCTAGGTTTTAGGTTACCTTATGCGATCACTAAGGATAGGTTCTAGGTTTTAGGTTACTTTATGCCATCGCTAAGGATAGGTTCTAGGTTACCTTATGTCATCGCTAAGGATAGGTTCTAGGTTTTAGGTTACCTTATGCGATCACTAAGGATAGGTTCTAGGTTTTAGGTTACCTTATGCGATCACTAAGGATAGGTTCTAGGTTTTAGGTTACCTTATGCGATCACTAAGGATAGGTTCTAGGTTTTAGGTTACCTTATGCGATCACTAAGGATAGGTTCTAGGTTTTAGGTTACCTTATGCGATCACTAAGGATAGGTTCTAGGTTTTAGGTTACCTTATGCGATCACTAAGGATAGGTTCTAGGTTTTAGGTTACTTTATGCCATCGCTAAGGATAGGTTCTAGGTTACCTTATGTCATCGCTAAGGATAGGTTCTAGGTTTTAGGTTACCTTATGCGATCACTAAGGATAGGTTCTAGGTTTTAGGTTACCTTATGCGATCACTAAGGATAGGTTCTAGGTTTTAGGTTACTTTATGCCATCGCTAAGGATAGGTTCTAGGTTACCTTGTGTCATCACTAAGGATAGGTTCTAGGTTTTAGGTTACCTTATGCGATCACTAAGGATAGGTTCTAGGTTTTAGGTTACTTTATGCCATCGCTAAGGATAGGTTCTAGGTTCCCTTATGCGATCACTAAGGATAGGTTCTAGGTTTTAGGTTACCTTATGCGATCACTAAGGATAGGTTCTAGGTTTTAGGTTACTTTATGCCATCGCTAAGGATAGGTTCTAGGTTACCTTGTGTCATCACTAAGGATAGGTTCTAGGTTTTAGGTTACCTTATGCGATCACTAAGGATAGGTTCTAGGTTTTAGGTTCCCTTATGCGATCACTAAGGATAGGTTCTAGGTTTTAGGTTACTTTATGCCATCGCTAAGGATAGGTTCTGGGTTACCTTGTGTCATCACTAAGGATAGGTTCTAGGTTTTAGGTTACCTTATGCGATCACTAAGGATAGGTTCTAGGTTTTAGGTTACTTTATGCCATCGCTAAGGATAGGTTCTAGGTTACCTTAGGTTTTAGCTTACCTTATGCGATCACTAAGGATAGGTTCTATGTTTTAGGTTACTTTATGCCATCGCTAAGGATAGGTTCTAGGTTACCTTGTGTCATCACTAAGGATAGGTTCTAGGTTTTAGGTTACCTTATGCGATCACTAAGGATAGGTTCTAGGTTTTAGGTTACCTTATGCGATCACTAAGGATAGGTTCTAGGTTTTAGGTTACTTTATGCCATCGCTAAGGATAGGTTCTAGGTTACCTTGTGTCATCACTAAGGATAGGTTCTAGGTCTTAGGTTACCTTATGCGATCACTAAGGATGGGTTCTAGGTTTTAGGTTACCTTATGCGATCACTAAGGATAGGTTCTAGGTTTTAGGTTACTTTATGCCATCGCTAAGGATAGGTTCTAGGTTACCTTGTGTCATCACTAAGGATAGGTTCTAGGTCTTAGGTTACCTTATGCGATCACTAAGGATAGGTTCTAGGTTTTAGGTTACCTTATGCGATCACTAAGGATAGGTTCTAGGTTTTAGGTTACTTTATGCCATCGCTAAGGATAGGTTCTAGGTTACCTTGTGTCATCACTAAGGATAGGTTCTAGGTTTTAGGTTACCTTATGCTATCACTAAGGATAGGTTCTAGGTTACCTTATGCCATCGCTAAGGATGGGTTTTAGGTTTTAGGTTACCTTAAGCCTTCACTAAGGATAAGTTCTAGGTTTTAGGTTACTTTATGCCATCGCTAAGGATAGGTTCTAGGTTACCTTATGCCATCACTAAGGATAGGTTCTAGGTTTTAGGTTACCTTATGCTATCACTAAGGATAGGTTCTAGGTTACCTTATGCCATCGCTAAGGATGGGTTCTAGGTTTTAGGTTACCTTAAGCCTTCACTAAGGATAAGTTCTAGGTTTTAGGTTACTTTATGCCATCGCTAAGGATAGGTTCTAGGTTACCTTATGCCATCACTAAGGATAGGTTCTAGGTCTTAGGTTACTTATGTTAACCACGAGTGTGATCTTTAGCTATTAGTACCTTAATCTAGCTTTGAGAATGGGCTATTAGTTTAGTCACCTTAAGCCATTGCTAAGAATGGGTTTAGCTTTTAGGTTAACGTATGCTAACCATGACATATACATAATTCTTGGTTTGAAGATGTCTTTTGGTTTTATGTCACCTTATGCTAGCTTTAACAATAGGCTGTATATTTAGGTTACCTTATACTGTATTAACCTTGAGAATGTTCCAAGGGTAATAGTATAGAACACCACGCTCTCCATTTAACCAATATAATGGAATCCTGCAGTTTTCACCTTCTTGCACAGTAATTAGGGGGTTATTTAAATTCTGGGAAAGCAATAATTAGCAAGATATGTTTAAGAAGGGGGAAGGGGTTATAAAAAGAAAATAGCTCGGTTTCCTCACTAAACGACTTGGAACTGACATGTCAACATCGTCAACCAAACAGAATTCGTGATGCCAGCGTACATTTGATTTACTATATATTCAAAATATACTTAATTAAAAATGGATTAATTACTCAAAAGTGTCCTTAAAATATGCAATTTACAAAGTGACACTATTGAGTAATCACAATTCTTGATTAAGTATATTTTGAATATACAGTATATCAAATGTACGCTGGCATCACGAACTTCTATTTATGTACGCTGGCATCACGAACTGTTTCGTTGACTATGTTGACGTCAGTTCCATGTCGTTTAGTGAGGAAACCGAGCTATTTTCTTTTTATAACCCCTTCTCCCCACTTCAACATATCTTGCTAATTATTGCTTTCCCAGAATTTAAATAACCACCTAATTACTGTGCAAGAAGGTGAGAACTGCAGGATTACATTATATTGGAGTAAATGGAGTGCGTGGTGTTCTATACTATTACCGGGCTTTTAAATTAGGTTACCTTAAGCCATTGCTAAGAATGGGTTTAGCTTTTAGGTTAACGTATGCTAACCATGGAATATACTTAATTCTGGATTTGAAGATGTCTTGTGGTTTTATGTTACCTTATGCTAGCTTTAACAATGGGCAATATATTCAGGTTACCTTATATCAACCTTGAGAATGTGCCAAGTTTTGAGTTACCCTATGTAAGCTTTCAAGCATTGGGGATGAGCTTTGGCTTTGAAGAGAGGCCAGCCAACTCTTAATGTTTGAGTGTAGGTGCAAATGAAGCATGTATATATTCCAAATGCTTACACTGTATAATGATTTGGTTGGCGAGCAGCACTCATTTTGGAATATCACCTACCCATACCAATGATAACTAAAGGGGCACTCAGTAGAGAGCATGGCTTCACCATGCCAAGCAGTCTTATTTTGCTCTTAACTCCACTGCGTCCTTGTACTAAAATGTATTGTCTCAAAAATCTCATTTTTTTTTTTTACCTTGGGTCATACCCCACATGGTCAACAAGTTTTATTGGAATTGATTCGGTAGTTTTGCGTAATGTTTTCATAAATAAAAAAAATAGACAAAATATTTGCCATTTACTTAACGTTGTGATTATTTTCAAAGTACTGCTGCATACGTTTACTTTGATGTACTGTACTGTTATATTCATCCTTGAGTCATACCCCCCCCCCCCTGACTACCAAGTTTGGTCTAAATCGGTACTGTACATTTTGTTTAAAGTTGCTCGCAAACAAACTAATAAATTAACAAGCTGACAAAATCCTTGATTTTAGCAAAGACAATTATGGACAACAGTGGATGGAAAATTGTAGTTATGATTCAGGATTACCAAGCAAGATAATTACAGTATATTGTATGCAATATGTTCCTGTGTATATACCTCTCTTTCTTTGAAAAAGGATGTGTCTTCAGGATAGCTGGAATGGCCATTAAAATACATTTTATAGCTAGGAAAAATGCATTACTTTAATAATTTATCTTAGTATAGCACATGAATCAATTGATTAAAAATTTGGAATACTATTTTAGAATGTTTTCATTTATTTGATATTTTTATTATTACTTTATATCACTCTCTTTTGATTGGCCATTTTTGTGATAACAACTACCCCTAAAACTATCATAAACTAACCAGTTTCCTCTATCCTAGTAAATCCCAATCTAACAATTATGTGAAATGACAGTTTGGTGAGAATATAGGAAAACTAGAGTGATATAAGAATGTAACCTAACCTGGTCTAGGGCACATGGTTTTTGGAAAAAGTCCTTTTAATCTGAGGTAGTGCTGAAATGCTTTAGACCCTACCCTAACCTAATTCACCCTTCCCAATTGTTACTTGGCCAGAGGGGTGCAATGCCCTACCTGGCACCCATTATCCTTTAAAAAAGTATTACATTATTATTTAGAGATATAAGCCTAACCTTCCCTAGCCTAACTTAAGATACACATCATTCTCAAAAAAGCACCCAATTGATTGGAAGCATTTAACTTTTAAAAATACTTGACACCCTCCGAATTACTAAATGTCGTTGGAAATACTTTATATCTCTTCAACTTGCTTCTGGTGCCAAGGAAAGCAAGACCACTATCTTTATAGTCTAGTTTTTATCTGACTCTTGCTGTAAAGGGTCATGCAGTCATTTTATGGACCTTAGATCTCTAATAACATCCTGTGCAAAGTGCTTTTAGCATGCAGAATTGCTTGAAGCTCCTATTTATGATACATCCAACTTCCCCAGCCATATATTTTTATAAATTGAAGCAAATATCCTAGAAAATCAATGAATAGTAGTCATTTAATATACTTCCTTAAAATTCCCATTAAATATTTCTCCATAGACAAAATGTTTTCTAAAACTGTTTGCTGTAGAAATTGCGTGATCTTGGCTGAATAGTCAGCATATTCTACAATATCAGAAAGACTTTATGAGAGGGTTGTTTTTTAACCTTTTACAGTTTTAGAATTAAAATAATTCTATGTTTATTGGTAATTATAATGGGAAGCACCCCATGAACCAATTTTTCATATGACGGTCTTTCCTAAGAAATAGTTCGCAAGATTTAACCTCCAAAATGACAAGCCTTTCAAATGGAAACCATTATATGTATGATGTATCGTCTACAGTAATGCTGTAATGTTCTAATAGCTAACCATGTACGTGTATGATGGTGGGCAAATTCACTTTCCTAGCATTTTTCCTTTCTCTTGGATTGAATAACAGACACACATTCCCCAACTCAGTCTTTTATAGTACAGCTGGGAACCTCCTCTCTTGTATTTACAATCCTGTGAGACATTAGCAAAGAGGTGGAGCTGGGGGGAGAGTGACTGCTCCCCGCACTCTAGTTATGGGGTGTTTGAATGTGCGTGGATGTAGTATGATAGAGAGTAAAAGATGTAAGATTGGAAGTATGCTTAGGAATAGAAGGATGGATATATTGGCCTTGTGTGAGACAAAGATAAAAGGGAAGGGTAAAGTGATATTTGGTGTAATGTCTGGTAGAGTGTCTGGGATTGAAAGGGGAAGAGCAAGAGAGGGTGTGGCTTTATTGCTGAGTGAATGGATGATAGGTAAAGTACAGTAGTGGAATGGAAGGAGATATCATCTTGGTTAATGTGGGTAAGGGTTAGGTTGGGTAGGGAATGTTGGGCGTTTGTCAGTGTGTATGGGTCAGGTTGTGAGAAAAATGAAGAAGAGCGGAATGAGTTTTGGAATGAATTAACCAGGTGTGTAGAAGGACTAGGTAGAAGGAATTATGTAGTTGTCATGGGTGACTGAAATGCTAGTGGGCGCTGGAGAGGTAGAAGGTGTCATTGGGATATATGGCGTACCAGGGGAAAATGAGAGTGGTGAGAGACTGGTAGATATGTGTGTTGAGCAAGAGATGGTGATGATAAGTTCTAGCTTTTTATGAATAGAACTTACCTGGCAGTTATATATATATAGCTGAGTCTCTGACTGCGGCAGAATTTAATCGAAAATCGCGGCAACCGCCTTGTGGTGGTTGTGTGGTTAGATGGTTAACAACCCTTACAGGGTGGTACTTAGAATCATTCCCATTTTCTGTTCCTCAGATTATCTCTGCCCGCCGGATCGACAACATCGTTGGTCCGCCTTTCAGAGTTTTTCGGATCGCTTTCCCTTCATCGCCTTTTTGGACTTCGTTTTTGGTGAAGTACACTGTGTTGGGATTTGGCAATCGTGTTGTTTTTGTTTTTTGTCTTTTTTCCTTTATTATCATTAGTGAGAAAATTCATTATCGTGTTTGTGCGAATGATATTTGCAAGGTGAGGTTGCCGAAACTTTCGGTTGACCCTCACACTATCTGTATGGGTTGCAGGGGGTTTGAATGTGCTTTAGATAATAAGTGCAAGGAATGCGAGGTTTTAAGTGATAATGATTGGTTAGCTATGCAGCGCTATGTGCGCAAACTTGAGATTGATAGAGTTAGAAGAGCTAAATCAAAGTCAAAGTCTGCTAGTGAGCCTAGCTTAGATTTATCTATTGACCCTTTGCTTGTAACCCCTTTGGAAGGTATTCCTTCCCCAAATGTAGTGACTCCTGCCCCTTCTACAGGACCTGTGCCTACGGATGACCCTGGGTATGCTAAATTAGCTGCTGAATTGGAGGCCATTAAAGCACAGTTGGAGGCCTTTAAAGGTAAGGGTGTAGGTGAAATTAGTGCTTGTGAAAGTGCAGTGGAGGTGGCGACTGATTGAATCTGTCATACCCCTAGGTCTAGACCTCTACCAAGCTCCCAGGACCAAGGGAGAAGGTACGTCGAAAGCCGAAAGGGGGTGAGAGGTGCTTATCCTCTGTCAGTCGTCGCCTCAGACTGTCCTGTTGCGATCTCCCAGGCTGCTCTTGACCGCCGTAGGAAAGGCGTGTCGGATACATTTGTGTCTCCGCCTGATCGTTCTCCCAGACGTAATTGGCGTTACGAATCAAGACCAATGAAGAGAGGGTGGAACCGGGACGTGCAGTCTCGCTCTCCCTCTCCCGGTTCGAGTAGCAAAGACCCTGATCCTTCGGAAGACGATTTCGATGTTCCTGTTAAAAGGGCGAAACAGAGAGTCCTTAGCCCAGTTAATCCTGCTAGACTCCCTGCTTCTTCTGCCAGCGCTCCCAGTCAAGCCGTACGACAACTGCCGTCTTCGGCACCGCGAGAGAAAAATGAAGAAGAGCGGAATGAGTTTTGGAATGAATTAACCAGGTGTGTAGAAGGACTAGGTAGAAGGAATTATGTAGTTGTCATGGGTGACTGAAATGCTAGTGGGCGCTGGAGAGGTAGAAGGTGTCATTGGGAAGTATGGCGTACCAGGGGAAAATGAGAGTGGTGAGAGACTGGTAGATATGTGTGTTGAGCAAGAGATGGTGATGATAAGTTCTAGCTTTTTATGAATAGAACTTACCTGGCAGTTATATATATATAGCTGAGTCTCTGACTGCGGCAGAATTTAATCGAAAATCGCGGCAACCGCCTTGTGGTGGTTGTGTGGTTAGATGGTTAACAACCCTTACAGGGTGGTACTTGGAATCATTCCCATTTTCTGTTCCTCAGATTATCTCTGCCCGCCGGATCGACAACATCGTTGGTCCGCCTTTCAGAGTTTTTCGGATCGCTTTCCCTTCATCGCCTTTTTGGACTTCGTTTTTGGTGAAGTACACTGTGTTGGGATTTGGCAATCGTGTTGTTTTTGTTTTTTGTCTTTTTTCCTTTATTATCATTAGTGAGAAAATTCATTATCGTGTTTGTGCGAATGATATTTGCAAGGTGAGGTTGCCGAAACTTTCGGTTGACCCTCACACTATCTGAATGGGTTGCAGGGGGTTTGAATGTGGTTTAGATAATAAGTGCAAGGAATGCGAGGTTTTAAGTGATAATGATTGGTTAGCTATGCAGCGCTATGTGCGCAAACTTGAGATTGATAGAGTTAGAAGAGCTAAATCAAAGTCAAAGTCTGCTAGTGAGCCTAGCTTAGATTTATCTATTGACCCTTTGCTTGTAACCCCTTTGGAAGGTATTCCTTCCCCAAATGTAGTGACTCCTGCCCCTTCTACAGGACCTGTGCCTACGGATGACCCTGGGTATGCTAAATTAGCTGCTGAATTGGAGGCCATTAAAGCACAGTTGGAGGCCTTTAAAGGTAAGGGTGTAGGTGAAATTAGTGCTTGTGAAAGTGCAGTGGAGGTGGCGACTGATCGAATCTGTCATACCCCTAGGTCTAGACCTCTACCAAGCTCCCAGGACCAAGGGAGAAGGTACGTCGAAAGCCGAAAGGGGGTGAGAGGTGCTTATCCTCTGTCAGTCGTCGCCTCAGACTGTCCTGTTGCGATCTCCCAGGCTGCTCTTGACCGCCGTAGGAAAGGCGTGTCGGATACATTTGTGTCTCCGCCTGATCGTTCTCCCAGACGTAATTGGCGTTACGAATCAAGACCAATGAAGAGAGGGTGGAACCGGGACGTGCAGTCTCGCTCTCCCTCTCCCGGTTCGAGTAGCAAAGACCCTGATCCTTCGGAAGACGATTTCGATGTTCCTGTTAAAAGGGCGAAACAGAGAGTCCTTAGCCCAGTTAATTCTGCTAGACTCCCTGCTTCTTCTGCCAGCGCTCCCAGTCAAGCCGTACGACAACTGCCGTCTTCGGCACCGCGAGAGAAAAATGAAGAAGAGCGGAATGAGTTTTGGAATGAATTAACCAGGTGTGTAGAAGGACTAGGTAGAAGGAATTATGTAGTTGTCATGGGTGACTGAAATGCTAGTGGGCGCTGGAGAGGTAGAAGGTGTCATTGGGAAGTATGGCGTACCAGGGGAAAATGAGAGTGGTGAGAGACTGGTAGATATGTGTGTTGAGCAAGAGATGGTGATGATAAGTTCTAGCTTTTTATGAATAGAACTTACCTGGCAGTTATATATATATAGCTGAGTCTCTGACTGCGGCAGAATTTAATCGAAAATCGCGGCAACCGCCTTGTGGTGGTTGTGTGGTTAGATGGTTAACAACCCTTACAGGGTGGTACTTGGAATCATTCCCATTTTCTGTTCCTCAGATTATCTCTGCCCGCCGGATCGACAACATCGTTGGTCCGCCTTTCAGAGTTTTTCGGATCGCTTTCCCTTCATCGCCTTTTTGGACTTCGTTTTTGGTGAAGTACACTGTGTTGGGATTTGGCAATCGTGTTGTTTTTGTTTTTTGTCTTTTTTCCTTTATTATCATTAGTGAGAAAATTCATTATCGTGTTTGTGCGAATGATATTTGCAAGGTGAGGTTGCCGAAACTTTCGGTTGACCCTCACACTATCTGTATGGGTTGCAGGGGGTTTGAATGTGCTTTAGATAATAAGTGCAAGGAATGCGAGGTTTTAAGTGATAATGATTGGTTAGCTATGCAGCGCTATGTGCGCAAACTTGAGATTGATAGAGTTAGAAGAGCTAAATCAAAGTCAAAGTCTGCTAGTGAGCCTAGCTTAGATTTATCTATTGACCCTTTGCTTGTAACCCCTTTGGAAGGTATTCCTTCCCCAAATGTAGTGACTCCTGCCCCTTCTACAGGACCTGTGCCTACGGATGACACTGGGTATGCTAAATTAGCTGCTGAATTGGAGGCCATTAAAGCACAGTTGGAGGCCTTTAAAGGTAAGGGTGTAGGTGAAATTAGTGCTTGTGAAAGTGCAGTGGAGGTGGCGACTGATCGAATCTGTCATACCCCTAGGTCTAGACCTCTACCAAGCTCCCAGGACCAAGGGAGAAGGTACGTCGAAAGCCGAAAGGGGGTGAGAGGTGCTTATCCTCTGTCAGTCGTCGCCTCAGACTGTCCTGTTGCGATCTCCCAGGCTGCTCTTGACCGCCGTAGGAAAGGCGTGTCGGATACGTTTGTGTC
This sequence comes from Palaemon carinicauda, assembly GCF_036898095.1. NCBI lineage: Eukaryota > Metazoa > Arthropoda > Malacostraca > Decapoda > Palaemonidae > Palaemon > Palaemon carinicauda. Next base: position 73,139,394 of record NC_090727.1, on the reverse strand, counting down.
TCCGCCTGATCGTTCTCCCAGACGTAATTGGCGTTACGAATCAAGACCAATGAAGAGAGGGTGGAACCGGGACGTGCAGTCTCGCTCTCCCTCTCCCGGTTCGAGTAGCAAAGACCCTGATCCTTCGGAAGACGATTTCGATGTTCCTGTTAAAAGGGCGAAACAGAGAGTCCTTAGCCCAGTTAATCCTGCTAGACTCCCTGCTTCTTCTGCCAGCGCTCCCAGTCAAGCCGTACGACAACTGCCGTCTTCGGCACCGCGAGAGAAAAATGAAGAAGAGCGGAATGAGTTTTGGAATGAATTAACCAGGTGTGTAGAAGGACTAGGTAGAAGGAATTATGTAGTTGTCATGGGTGACTGAAATGCTAGTGGGCGCTGGAGAGGTAGAAGGTGTCATTGGGAAGTATGGCGTACCAGGGGAAAATGAGTGGTGAGAGACTGGTAGATATGTGTGTTGAGCAAGAGATGGTGATGATAAGTTCTAGCTTTTTATGAATAGAACTTACCTGGCAGTTATATATATATAGCTGAGTCTCTGACTGCGGCAGAATTTAATCGAAAATCGCGGCAACCGCCTTGTGGTGGTTGTGTGGTTAGATGGTTAACAACCCTTACAGGGTGGTACTTGGAATCATTCCCATTTTCTGTTCCTCAGATTATCTCTGCCCGCCGGATCGACAACATCGTTGGTCCGCCTTTCAGAGTTTTTCGGATCGCTTTCCCTTCATCGCCTTTTTGGACTTCGTTTTTGGTGAAGTACACTGTGTTGGGATTTGGCAATCGTGTTGTTTTTGTTTTTTGTCTTTTTTCCTTTATTATCATTAGTGAGAAAATTCATTATCGTGTTTGTGCGAATGATATTTGCAAGGTGAGGTTGCCGAAACTTTCGGTTGACCCTCACACTATCTGTATGGGTTGCAGGGGGTTTGAATGTGCTTTAGATAATAAGTGCAAGGAATGCGAGGTTTTAAGTGATAATGATTGGTTAGCTATGCAGCGCTATGTGCGCAAACTTGAGATTGATAGAGTTAGAAGAGCTAAATCAAAGTCAAAGTCTGCTAGTGAGCCTAGCTTAGATTTATCTATTGACCCTTTGCTTGTAACCCCTTTGGAAGGTATTCCTTCCCCAAATGTAGTGACTCCTGCCCCTTCTACAGGACCTGTGCCTACGGATGACCCTGGGTATGCTAAATTAGCTGCTGAATTGGAGGCCATTAAAGCACAGTTGGAGGCCTTTAAAGGTAAGGGTGTAGGTGAAATTAGTGCTTGTGAAAGTGCAGTGGAGGTGGCGACTGATCGAATCTGTCATACCCCTAGGTCTAGACCTCTACCAAGCTCCCAGGACCAAGGGAGAAGGTACGTCGAAAGCCGAAAGGGGGTGAGAGGTGCTTATCCTCTGTCAGTCGTCGCCTCAGACTGTCCTGTTGCGATCTCCCAGGCTGCTCTTGACCGCCGTAGGAAAGGCGTGTCGGATACGTTTGTGTCTCCGCTTGATCGTTCTCCCAGACGTAATTGGCGTTACGAATCAAGACCAATGAAGAGAGGGTGGAACCGGGACGTGCAGTCTCGCTCTCCCTCTCCCGGTTCGAGTAGCAAAGACCCTGATCCTTCGGAAGACGATTTCGATGTTCCTGTTAAAAGGGCGAAACAGAGAGTCCTTAGCCCAGTTAATCCTGCTAGACTCCCTGCTTCTTCTGCCAGCGCTCCCAGTCAAGCCGTACGACAACTGCCGTCTTCGGCACCGCGAGAGCCAGCGGAGGTTGCTAAAGCTTTCATGGTTGTTATGCAGGAACAACTTTCATCGTTAGTTAAAGCTTTCAGCCACCCTTCTCAGTCCGTCAGACGTAAGGACGTCTCTTTGCCTGTTAAGAGATCTTCTTCTAAGAGAGATTTTAGTATCTCTCCCAAGAAACCTCTGCGCACTTTGTCGGCCGTACGACAACGTACACCCTCTTCATCGGCACGCTGCCAGGAATTTCCTTCCCCCCTCTCCCGCCGCCAGGACGATACTGCCTCTCGTTCTCGGCGCCGTGGCAATTCCGTTTCCCTTTCGAAACGCCTGGACGTTACTGCCTCGTTTCTTAGGAAACAGGATGAATGCAGTCTGCATTTTCAAGGGGACGGCAGCCTGCATCTTCAGGACGCTTCCGTTTCTCGTCATCGTGACGATACTGCCTCTCGTCATTGTGACGATACCGTTTCTCGTCATCGTGACGATACCGCCTCTCGCCGACTGGATGTTAGCGGCGCTCGGCGCCAGGATTCAAACAGCTCTCGCTGCCAGACTGCTGGCAGCCCAACTCTTCGAGATGTTATCCTTGAGCAGGACCTCGAAGATATTTCGGAAGAGGAAGAAAAACCTGCCGACTCTTCTAGCGATTACAAGGTTCTTTCTCGCTCTCTTTTGGAACTTTATGGGGAGGAATTTCAACCTTCGGCCGCTCGTTCTCCTCAGTCTCAATTTACCAGGAAGAAAGCTACTAAGTCTTCGGCCTTCATCAAAATGAAACTTTCAATTTCGGCCAGTTAAGCTCTTGCTAAAGTGGATGATTGGATGAAGGAACGGAGACAAGCTGTCAAGACCACCTTTTCTTTTCCACCGTCCCGGCTCGCTTCCAAGGCCGGTATGTGGTATGAGACAGGGGAACCTTTGGGGTTAGGAGTGCCTTCCTCCTCCCAAGGTGACTTCTCGGCTCTTGTGGACTCGGCAAGAAGGCATGCTTTAAACTCTGCCAAGGTGATGTGGTCCATGTCGGAGCTTGATCACCTCGTCAAGGGAATTTTCAGGGTTTTCGAGGTTTTCAGCTTCCTGGACTGGTCTCTCGGGACTCTGGCCAGGAAGTCTGAACTCCTGGAGGACACGAAGGACCTGACGAGTATCATGTCCTGCATGGACAAAGCTCTAAGGGATGGAGCTAATGAATTGGCTTCCCTTTTCTCAGCAGGGGTCTTAAAGAAGAGGGCCCTTTTGTGCTCCTTCACCTCTAGATCTGTGACTGTTGCCCAGAAGTCGGAGCTACTTTACGCCCCTTTTTCATGTCATCTTTTTCCTGAAGCTCTGGTCAGAGATATCTCCCTTTCTCTGGCTCAGAAGGCTACTCAGGACCTTTTGTCTCGGTCGGCTAGAAAGACCTTACCTGTTGGCTCCTGAAGGAGGAGGAGAAGTTTCAACAGCCCTTTCGGGGCAGGATCTCCTCGAGAGCGGATTTTAGGGGGAGAAGACAAGAGTCAGGGCCAAGGACCAGCAGGGGTGCGTTTAGGCCCCGGTCCAAAAAATGAGATGGAAGTCCTCCAGACACCAGTAGGGGCAAGACTGTCTCGTTTTTGGCAGTCTTGGGAAAGGAGAGGGGCGGACACCTGGTCCCTCTCAGTCGTCAAGGAAGGTTACAAGATCCCCTTTTTAAAGAAACCACCTCTCTGACTCTCCCCTGGCCTTAGTGGCTCAGTACACCGACGCGGGGAAACGAGAGGCTCTTCTGGAGCTAGTCGACCAGATGTTGGTCAAGGGAGCAATTGAGCCAGTTCAAGACCTCGCCTCCCCAGGCTTTTACAATCGCCTGTTTCTGGTTCCCAAGAACTCGGGTGGATGGAGACCAGTCCTAGATGTCAGCTCTCTGAACGCCTTCGTGGAGAAAACAAAGTTCTCCATGGAGACGACTCAGTCAGTGCTGGCTGCAGTTCGTCCAGGAGACTGGATGGTTTCTCTCGACCTGCAGGACGCTTATTTTCACGTCTCCATTCATCCGTCTTCGAGGAGATATCTGAGGTTTGTGTTCCAGGGCAAGTGCTTCCAGTTCAGGGCACTTTGCTTCGGTCTCAGCACAGCTCCCCAAGTTTTCACCAGACTTATGGTGAATGTGGCAGGCTGGTTACACCAGGAGGGGATAAGGGTCTCCTTCTATCTAGACGACTGGCTGATCCGGTCACAGTCGAAAGAGAAATGTCTGGAGGACCTAATGAAAACTTCTACGATCACTCAGGACCTGGGACTCATCGTCAACTGGGGGAAGTCTCAGACCGAGCCGAATCAGACTATTCTCTATTTGGGGATAGTTCTGAATTCAGTTCTTTTTCAGGCTTCTCCCTCCCAGGAGAGGCAGACCAGGTGCCTGGACAAAGTCAAAGACTTTTTGAGGAAGCAGGAATGCTCAGCGAAGGAGTGGATGAGTCTGCTGGGAACTCTATCCTCCCTGGAGCAGTTTGTCCCTTTGGGGAGACTGCACCTAAGGCCTCTGCAACACTTCCTCGCAAAGGTTTGGAACAGAAAGATCCAGGAGGACACTTTTTCTTTTCCCATTCCGACAGAGATCAAGGATCTTTTAATGTGGTGGCTGGACCCAGCTCTGTTGGGAAAAGGGATCTCCTTGTTCAAGAAGAACCCCGACCTAGTGTTATTCTCAGACGCGTCCGAGTCAGGCTGGGGAGCAACACTAGGGAACAAAGAGGTCTTAGGTATTTGGGAAGGGAGTCAGGTCAGTTGGCATATCAACAGGAAGGAATTGATGGCCATTTTGTTAGGGCTCAAGGCCTTCAAAACCTCGGTGTCGGGAAAGACTGTGGAGATCAATTCCGACAACACCACAGCTCTCGCGTACATAAGGAAGCAAGGGGGAACTCACTCCCTCTCCCTGTTCTCAACTGCGAGAGAACTTCTCCTCTGGGCGAACGAGAACGAGACCCAGCTGTTGACAAGGTTTGTTCAAGGGCAGAGAAACATCAGGGCAGACATGCTCAGCAGGAGGGAACAGGTCCTCCCTACGGAGTGGACTCTCAACCCGCATGTCTGTCGGAGCCTCTGGAAGTTGTGGGGCAGACCAGTAATAGACCTTTCGCCTCCGGTCTAAACAAGAGGATCCCCAACTACTGCTCCCTAGTCCCGGATGAGGAAGCTGTTGCAGTGGACGCCTTCTTGATGGATTGGACGGGGCTGGACATGTATGCCTTTCCCCCGTTCAAGATCATCAATCTGGTTGTCAGGAAGTTCGCTCTCCTCGATTCGGGACGAATGACCCTAGTGGCTTCATTCTGGCCTGCGATGGAATGGTTCACCGAAGTGGTAGGGTTACTGATGGACTTTCCAAGAAGACTCCCGGCAAGTCCAGATCTTCTCAGACAACCCCACTTCGAGAGATTTCACCAAAACCCCCTCGCTCTCAATCTGACTGCCTTCAGACTGTCGAGAAGCTCTTTAGATCTCGAGGCTTTTCGGCACAAGCGGCGAAAGCTATTGCCAGGGCAAGGAGGATCTCTTTACAAAGAGTCTACCAGTCAAAGTGGGAGACCTTTAGAGCTTGGTGCAGGAGGCGCAAGGTTTCCTCGTCCTCTACCTCTCTGAGCCAGATTGCAGACTTTTTGTACCTCAGGCAGGATGCTAAGCTGGCTGTATCTACCATTAAAGGATACAGGAGCATGCTCTCAACCGTCTTTAGGCATAGAGGCTTAGAGTTATCTCAGAATAAGGACTTGCAGGACCTCATTAGGTCTTTTGAGACAACAAAGCAGGTGCACTTAAGACCCCCTTCTTGGAACCTGGATGTGGTGCTTAAGTTTTTGTGCTCCAGGAAGTTTGAGCCTATCTCGCAAGCTTCTCTGCGAGATGTGACTAAGAAAACCCTCTTCCTTTTGTCTCTAGCGACTGCCAGGCGGATCAGCGAGGTCCAGGCAATCGAGAAGCGTGTAGGCTTCACCCTAAATGGAGCGGTTTGTTCCTTGAGGTTCGACTTTCTCGCCAAGAATGAGAACCCTTAGAAACCCTGGCCTAGGACTTTTGAAGTCCCTAACCTCACGAATCTAGTAGGTCAGGAACAGGAAAGCCTCCTCTGCCCGGTTAGGGCTCTCAAGGCTTATTTGGCCCACACTAAGAGCGTGAGGGGTGCTTCCAACTCCTTATGGTGTTCAGTGAAGGATCCTCAAAAACCCCTGTCAAAGAACGCTTTGTCCTTTTTCCTGAGGGAAACTATTAGGGAAGCCCACCTCTTTTGTGAGGAAGAAAACTTCGCCCTGTTAAAAGTACGGGCTCACGAAGTAAGGGCCATTGCTGCTTCGCTGGCATACCGGAAAAATATGTCAGTTAAGCAGATCATGGACGCAACGTTCTGGAGGAGCAACTCTGTCTTCGCTTCTCATTACCTCAGAGGTAAGAGTGGACTATGACAAGTGTTATACCTTGGGCCCATACGTAGCTGCGGCTTCTGTATTGGGCAAAGGAGTTACTACCCCCACTCAACCTTAGTTTATGTACTTGTATATGGGTTTGTGTTTTTTATGGTTGTCTGAGGTCCTTGTCCTGTGGTACGGTTCCCTCAGTCCAGATAGATAGTTTATATCTATTTCTGCAAGGTTAGATGGTTAGCTTTAGTAAGGTTGCAGGTTTTTTATATGGGAAGGTAGTTTTCTGAAGTCTAGTCAAGTTGTTGGTCCTACCCCTTTGACAGACTCGATTGAGTTGTTTGCAGCGTAGCAGGTCTACTCCTGGCTGAACACTCCTAAGGGAAAGTGACTCTAGAGGCAGTTACCTTTGAAGTCAGCTACCTTAGCAGGTAAGGAATCAAGGTGTTTGTTCTCCTACAACTCTTTTGTTGTTTCCCCAACTATGTTTTTTCTGTCTGTTTCCCTCCTCCAAATGTGTGAATCAGCTATATATATATATATATAACTGCCAGGTAAGTTCTATTCATAAAAATGGAGTTTTTATGATAAAACAAAGTTTTATGAATACTTACCTGGCAGTTATATATATATTTTAAAGCCCACCCACCTCCCCTCAGGAGACAGGTCGGGCAAAGATAATCTGAGGAACAGAAAATGGGAATGATTCCAAGTACCACCCTGTAAGGGTTGTTAACCATCTAACCACACAACCACCACAAGGCGGTTGCCGCAATTTTCGATTAAATTCTGCCGCAGTCAGAGACTCAGCTATATATATATATAACTGCCAGGTAAGTATTCATAAAACTTTGTTTTATCATAAAAACTCCATTTTTCAAAAAGAAAGATAAAAACAAGTATACATGGGTAAGAGTGGCAAATGGAAGGGTAGTAGAAAGGGCATTAATGGATAATGTGTTGATAACTAAAAGAATGATTGGAAGATTGAAAGACGTGCACGTGTTTAGGGGTATGGCTAACGGAATGTTTGATCTTTTTTTTATGGAAGGAAAATTAGTTGTAGTAAAAGAGTTGGGGAATAGAGTAGGTGGATGCAAAAGGGAGCTAGTGAGGGTTGAGGAGCTAATAAAACCGGGGGTAAAAAGTAAATATCAGGAAAGGTTGAAAATGACATATGACGAAGTGAAAGTAAGAGAAACTGGCAATTTAGAGGAGTGGAAGTTAGTAAAAGAAAATTTTGTTGGGATTGCAAGTGATGTGTGTGGCAAGAAGGTTGTTGGAGGCTGCATGAGGAAGGGCAGTGAATGGTGGAATGAAGGATTGAAGGTAAAAGTGGAAGAGAAAAAGAGGGCTTTTGAAGAATGGCTGCTGAGTAATAGTCTAGAGAAGTATGGAAAATATAGAGAGAAAAATGTGGAAGTAAAGCTCAAGGTAAGTGAGGCAAAGAGGGCAGCTGACCTGAAGTGGGGTCAGGGATTGGGTCATTCATATGAAGGGAGTAAGTAGTTTTGGAAAGAAGTGAAGAGAGTAAGGAAGGCTGGCTCAAGAATTGAAGAGACAGTGAAAGATGGAAATGGAAGGTTGTTAAAAGGAGAGGAGGCAAGGAAAAGGTGGGCGGAATATTTTGAAAGTTTACTGAATGTTGAGGATAATAGGGAGGCAGATATAATTGCTGTTGCAGGTGTTGAGGTGCCGGTGATGGGAGGTGAGAATGAGAGAGAGATTACAATAGATGAAGTGAGGAGAGCACTAGATGAAACGAGAGTAGGAAAAGCATCTGGTATGGATGGTGTGAGAGCTGAGATGTTGAAGGAAGGGGATGTGACTGTACTTGAATGGTTGGTGAGATTGTTTAATATGTGTTTTGTGTTGTCAATGGTACCAGTAGATTGGGTTTGTGCATGTATTGTACCACTATATAAGGGTAAGGGAGATGTGCATGAGTTTTGTAATTCAAGGGGTATTAGTTTGTTGAGTGTAGTTGGAAAAGTGTATGGTAGAGTACTGATTAATAGGATTAATGATAAAACAGAGAATGCAATCTTAGAAGTACAGGGTTGTTTTAGAAGAGGTAGGGGTTGTATGAATCAGATTTTTATAGTTAGGCAGATATGCGAGAAATATTTAGCAAAAGGTAGGGTGATGTATGTTGCGTTTATGGATCAGGAGAAAGCGTATGATAGAGTTGATAGGGAAGCAATGTGGAATGTGATGAGGTTATATGGAGTTGGTGGAAGGTTGTTGCAAGCAGTGAAAAGTTTCTACAAAGGTAGTAAAGCATGTGTTAGGATAGGAAATGAAGTTAGCGATTGGTTTCCGGTGAGAGTGGGGCTGAGACAGGGATGTGTGATGTCACCGTGGTTGTTTAACTTATATGTTGATGGAGTGGTGAGAGAGGTGAATGCTCGAGTACTTGGACGAGGATTGAAACTGGTAGACGAGAATGACCATGAATGGGAGGTAAATCAGTTGTTTGCGGATGATACTGTACTGGTTGCAGACGCGGAAGAGAAGTTTGGCCGATTAGTGACAGAATTTGGAAGGGTGTGTGAGAGAAGGAAGTTGAGAGTTAATGTGGGTAAGAGTAAGGTTATGAGATGTATGAGAAGGGAAGGTGGTGCAAGGTTGAATGTCATGTTGAATGGAGAGTTACTTGACGAGGTGGATCAGTTCAAGTACTTGGGGTCTGTTGCTGCAGCAAATGGTGGAGTGGCAGCAGATGTATGTCAGAGTGTGAATAAAGGGTGCAAAGTGTTGGGGGCAGTTAAGGGAGTAGTAAAAAATAGAGGGTTGGGCATGAATGTAAAGAGAGTTCTATATGAGAAATTGATTGTACCAACTGCGATGTATGGATCGGAGTTGTGGGGAATGAAAGTGACGGAGAGACAGAAATTTAATGTGATTGAGATGAAGTGTCTAAGGAGTATGGCTGGTGTACTCGAGTAGATAGGGTTAGGAACAAAGTGGTGAGGGTGAGAACGGGTGTAAGAAATGAGTTAGCAGCTAGAGTGGATATGAATGTGTTGAGGTGGTTTGGCCATGTTGAGAGAATGGAAAATGGCTGTCTGCTAAAGAAGGTGATGAATGCAACAGTCGATGGGAGAAGTACAAGAGGAAGGCCAAGATTTGGGTGGATGGATGGAGCTCTGGGTGATAGGAGGATAGGTGTGAGAGAGGCAAGAGAGCGTGCTAGAAATAGGAATGAATGGCGAGCGGTTGTGATGCAGTTCCGGTAGGCCCTGCTGCTTCCTCTGGTGCCTTAGATGACCGCGGAGGTAGCAGCAGTAGGGGATTCAGCGTTATGAAGCTTCATCTGTTGTGGATAACGGGGGAGGGTTGGCTGTGGCACCCTAGCAGTACCATCCGAACTAGGTTGAGTCCCTTGTCAGGCTGGGAGGAACGTAGAGAGGAGAGGTCCCCTTTTTTGTTTCATTTATTCGATGTCGACCACCCCCAAAATTGGGGGAAGTGCCTTGGTAAATGTATGTAGTATTGATTTTTATAACTGGCTCTATATAAATATCATCCTGTTTTTTATATATTTCTTTATATGGTTCTACTCTTTTTATAGGTTTTAGAGACACTTTCTCAGCTGAGGCTAAATGCCTTTGTGCCAATAGAAGACCATGGTGCTCCCAGGCCAGAATTTAAAAAAAAAAAATTTTTATATTCTTCAAGAGTGATATCAGGTCTTGTGGTAAACATATAATATAGGGTTATTATTCTCTTAAGAGTTTCATCTCGAGAAGATATTATATCCCATATTAGTTACCTGAAGGTTTTCAACCAAGCATCTAAAAGGTTGTGTGGGGTAGTTTCTGTTGGTTGATTATCACCAACAGTACTTAATAGATTTTATTCTTTATGTATCCCATGGTTGATGGCTATTTTGAATTTAAGGTACTTTCTCTTGTGACCCAGAATAACTAAAAGCATAGTACTGTATTGCAAGACTTTGAAGATCCTATGTTGTTTGATAAGGTACTGCTTGCTTACAGGAACAAGTTAGTCTCTATATCAAATTGGTTACGTATAGACTAAAGATTGTCTCTAGTAGCTTATGGATACTGTACTATTAGCTACCAGTGCTGTACCATATTTGATGAAACAATTGTAAACCATAAAGAATGAAGTAATTGGAGAAGTCAGTAGCACCGTATTTTGTAATCTCTTGGATTTAAAGTATTTGTTGCAATGTACAGTAGTTAAAAAATAAAGCTGATTTCACTTTTAATAACTTCAAATGGAAAGTATGCGTAAAAAAATAAAAAGTTAGTCGTATAAATTATTAAAGATGGCTTCTTGAAATGATATTGGAATTTGTTGTAAGCTATGCAATAGTACTGTACAGTATGTGGTCCCTTATGGACCATCGTAGTCCTATATTATTCTTTTGTACAATTAAGGTTGATATTCAATAGGTTTACTTTTATTCTCATTCCAGGTTATTTGCTGAAAAAATGAAATACATACTGAAGAAAGAACTTGAATACTTTTGACATTCATAAGGAAATGGTAATTTCAATGGCACTCTTACTTGGGTGACTCTAGGAAGAATAGGTAAATATGGTTGATCAATAAAGTGCTAATGTTTTTTTCTTCAAATATATTTCAACCAGCAAATACAGTAGTGTGTAGTTAATCTTTTATAGAAAGATTTAAAAGATTTACTATACTTCTAAGTATTTGGAAATTTTTAAATACAGTAGTTATACAGTATTATTATTATAGCATAGCAAAAACAATAGTAATAATGGGAGAGAAAATAGACACTAATTACCATATTCAAAGCTATTTTGAGTAAATTTAAATAAAATTAATTACGTCCATGAAGATATTTATAAATGGTGTCCAGAAATTCATTTGATATTGCTCGAAGTAATGGCATTGAAACCTTGTCCCCTCCAAAATAAGTTGGCAACTAAGGACTTGGATAGGTAAATGCTGGCCTATCTCCTTCCTTTTCTTCATAGACATGCTGGAGCCATTAGTCCACTTATTGCAGTGTACTGTAGGTATCCCTTAAAGGATCTACCCAACACTTAGCTTCTCACTTTGTAGCCATCTGCTTTACCTCTGCCCACGGTTCTTTCTTCTGCCCGTTCAACCTCTTTAAATGTGACTGTTTTTTGTAAAACAACATGGTTGTATTCCACCTCAGTTGTACCTAGCTACTGAATGGCTTTCCAAAGGCCAGCATAGGGCGGTGTGACCCAAATTCATAAATCTACTCTAATCCTTGACTTTTTAGGTGTTAATTTCATTTCTACCTGCTAATGAAATTTCCTTATCATTTGATAATTGTAATGTAAAGGAATCATATGGGTAATCAATTTCAATTTCAACCTTACACAAATTGAAGATTGTAATTAATACATATAACCTCCATGACTTTAGGTTACAGTAGTCAACTCAAAATTGCCAGGTTCTTTTGCAAAGTTGTAAAAACTTTAGTAATAAAGACTTAATTAGTATACAGTAATAGCCTATTGAAAATAAAGCTAGTAGTAATTCCTGTTATAAAACTATAATTAATTACCTAAAATTTACATTTTTTAAAGATTAATATTCAGTACAGTACTGTATTTTTTCTTAAGCAAACTAAATCATGTCTTTACTGTACCACATAGGCATTCTACAAATGTGATAATATAAAAGAAATGAAAAGGCTACGGAACTGATCCAGTGCATAGATAATATAAAGGAAATGAAAAGGCTCCGGAACTGATCCAACGCTTACTCTTGCCTCAATCTGGTTAGGCTATTTTGATGTTTAGATACTTGAGGGTTAACTAAAGAGCAAATTATTAATGGCTAGTTGATGCACCAATAGTGAGTAAACAATAAATAGAAGCGAATTTAATTTTGAAATATCAAAAGAAATCCTGGCATGCAACAAGCCTATTTCAACTACTTCAACTGTATGGAACAGTAAAGGTTTCTCACTTAAAAGAAATTTTTCAATATTTAACTTAGCCGGTGATTATAATAGCTGCAACTCTGTTGCTCGACAGAAAACTCTAAGGTAAAATTCGCCAGCGATCGCTACACAGGTTGCGGGTGTGCCCAACAGCGCCATCTGTCGTCCAGATACCCAGTACTCAATGTAAACAAAGAACTCAATTTTCTCTCTGTCGTGCTACCGACAAGACGTGCTTATTCGCTGTTGCTAAACTGGATTTGTTTTCACAACTAATTGGTGAAGTACACTATTCTAGTTTTGAGCTTTCGCTGTGCAGGCTTTCCCTTCGCAATTCCTTGAACTCTTTTTGATTACGGATTCTTTTTTGATGACTTTTTGATAGTTTTTGAATTCCCCTTGACCAATTCAAAATGGCTGACCCTTCACAAGTCCCAAAATTTAGGAAGTGCAATGCTAGGGACTGTTCAAGGCGTCTTCCGAAGGCCTCTATCGACCCTCACACTGTTTGTTCCAATTGTCGGGATAAAACCTGTCAATTGGAAGATCGATGTGAGGAGTGCGTTGGGCTTTCGGAATTCGATTTTATCGAATTCCAAAAGTATACACGTAGGCTAGAGAGAGATAGAGTTAGGAGAAGTTCCTCTCGTTCTATTGACATTTCCTCTCCTCATGCCCCACAACCTATTCCTTCCCCTGTAGTGGTTGCTCCTAATCCCCCTTCTGGCACTCAGGAACCTTCGATGGCTGATATGATGCGTGCCATCCAAGCTCTGGGTGAGAGAGTTGAGTCCCTGGCTAGTGACCGTAATCAGCTCATGGCGGATGTGAAGGAGCTGAAGTGTAAAAGTGCAGTGGGAAGTGTTAAAGTGAGTGATAGTGTTGTGGATAGTGTTGCGCTTGAGGGTTCGTCTGTTCGTGCCTGTCATCCTCCTAGTCCGGGACCTCTTGCAAGCTCCCAAGTCCAGGGGAGAAGCAATGTCGTACGACAAATGGGTTCGAGAGGCTTTAATCAGCGAACAGACGTTCCCTCCGTGGTATCGGGCGTATCTACCCAAGATCGCCCCTGCCTAACAAAGACGAGAGAGCCCATTTATTCCTCGTCTTCGGAAGGTGTTTCTCGAAAGAAACCATGGACCAAGGTCTCACGACCGTTAAAGCGCAAGTCGGTCCCTTCCGCACAAGTCCAACGGCCCAGCTGTAGCCACTGGGTCAGTTCGGACTCGCTGCAGTCATCCGATGACTGCTCACCTCCTAAGAGAGGCAAAGCGGTACCGCTTCAGACAGTAACACCGTCTGTCGCCGCACCTGCTCCTGTAGACCCTAAGTGGTCTTTACTGCAAGACATGCAGTCTCAACTAACGTCGCTTATGCAGGACTTTCGTGCGGAGAAGGTTGCTGCCGCACCAGCTAGTGCAGCTCCTTGCCTACAACCACCCACACGATCGGTTGTGCGTCCTGGGGACGCTGAGGTAACCTTCTCACGCACTCCAGTTGAGAGAGTTCCGCCACCCATGCGTTCCAGTGTGATCTGCCAGCCGCATGGTGACGTTCAGCGACGCACGGAGGTATCCGTTGACGTTCGTGAGGTTCAACAACCGTCGGAGTTGTTTTGTTTTGACGCGGTGCGTCAACCTCCGCAACCCAGTGTGGTTGCCACTGCTCACCCACATCAGTCTAGACAGTCTGGAGTAGACGCTGTGCGTCCCCGCGCTGCTATGGTTGTTGCCAGCTCACAGACTGGGCAACAGTTCCATGACGTTGCGTCCGGCTCAGTCACGCATGCACCCGTGCGACCGGACTCAGCTAACCAGCCGTTACCCACTCCGTTGCCGCTTCCTCATCAATACACGGATGAGGGACTTTCTGATGATGATGGTGCTGCACACGTAGATGAACCGCATTCAGAACTGGACGAGCCTAAGTCTACGCAACCCTCTTTGGACTTTAGGAAAGTTTTGGCCCTGTTCAAAGAGATGTTTCCGGACCAGTTTGTGTCTGTGGCTCCGCGTTCTCCTCCGTCAGAGTTTGTTAGGCATGCCGTCAACCACTCCTGCCTTTACTAGACTCGTCCTCGCACGCTCGTCCAAGAGAGCTTTGCGGGTGATAGGAGAATGGCTGCAGTCCAAAAAGAGTTTAGGGAAGACAGCTTTTACGTTTCCCCCTGCTAGACTCTCTTCTAATTCGAGCGTCTAGTATGACACGGGAGAAGTTCTCGGCTTGGGAGTTCCTGCCTCTGCCCAGGGCGACTTCTCAAGTCTTGTAGACTCTCCCCGCCGCCTAGCCATGAGACGCTCAAAAATATGTTGGTCATCTTCGGACCTGGACCACCTTTTGAAAGGTATCTTTAGAGCCTTCGAGGTTTTTAACTTCCTAGACTGGTGTCTAGGAGCTCTAAGCAGAAAGATCTCTCCGATGGAGAAGGAGACTTCCTTGCTCATTATGTCCTGCATGGACAAGGCCGTACGTGATGGGTCTAATGAGCTTGCTGCATCTTTTGTGTCCGGAGTCCTTAAGAAGCGTGAAAACCTATGCTCATTCCTTTCAGCTGGAGTTACACCATGCCAGAGATCCGAACTTCTGTTTGCCCCTCTATCCAAGTGCCTTTTTCCAGAGGACCTGATTAAAGAGATTGCTGCTTCTTTGATACAGAAGGATACTCACGATCTTGTTGCGTCATCTGCTCGCAAAGCCACCCCTTTGCCTACCCTGTCAGCTAGACCAAGGATGGACACTCCAGTGTCCCGTTTTATTCCGCCCTTTCGTGGCAGAGCCTCCAGCAGAGGAGGTGCTCGTGCCGAAGGGAGACGTGGAAAGAAGAAAGGAACCAAGTCCTTTAAGGGCAGAGTCTGACTGCCAGCTTCTTCAGACAGCAGTGGGAGCCAGACTCAAGAACTTCTGGCAGACCTGGGAAAAGAGAGGCGCAGATGCACAATCTGTGAAGTTGCTCAGAGAGGGGTACAAGATCCCGTTTGTACGAAAACCCCCTCTAGCAACGTCTCCCATCGATCTCTCTCCCAGGTACAGAGAGGAAGACAAGAGACGAGCATTGAAACAGGAAGTGTTTCTCTTACTAGAGAAGGGAGCGGTAGTCAAAGTCTTGGACCATCAAACCCCGGGATTCTACAACCGCCTCTTCTTGGTGTCAAAGAAGACAGGAGGGTGGAGGCCGGTGCTAGACGTCAGTGCGCTGAATGTCTTTGTCACAAAGCAGACGTTCTCCATGGAGACCACGAAGTCGGTTCTAGCAGCGGTCAGAAGGGAAGACTGGATGGTCTCTTTAGACCTAAGGGACGCCTACTTCCACGTCCCCATCCACCCGGACTCCCAACCTTTTCTGAGATTCGTCTTCGAAAAGGTTGTCTACCAGTTTCAAGCCCTGTGCTTTGGCCTAAGCACAGCTCCTCTTGTGTTTACGAGGCTGATGAGGAATGTAGCCAAATTCCTTCATTTAGCGGACATCCGAGCCTCCCTCTATTTGGACGACTGGCTTCTCAGAGCTTCTTCCAGTCGTCGCTGTCTGAAGGATCTAAAGTGGACTCTAGATCTGACCAAGGAATTGGGTCTCCTTGTCAATATGGAAAAGTCACAAGTGGTCCCATCCCAAACTATTGTGTATTTAGGGATGGAGATTCACAGTCTAGCTTTTCGGGCTTTTCCGTCGGCCCCCAGAACAAGCCAAGCCCAGTTATGCATCCAGAACATGCTGAAGAAGGAACGATGTTCAGTCAGGAAGTGGATGAGTCTGATAGGGACGCTATCATCCCTGGAACAGTTCGTGTCATTAGGAAGACTACACCTCCGTCCTCTTCAATATCACCTAGCATTTCACTGGAAAAAGGACAAGACGCTAGAAGCGGTCTCGATCCCCATTTCCGAGAAGATGAAGTCTTGCCTGACATGGTGGAAGGACAGTTTCAGCCTCAGAGAGGGTCTGCCCCTGGCTGTTCAGACTCCCAACCACGTTCTCTTCTCGGACGCATCGGACGTAGGCTGGGGTGCGACATTAGACGGTCGGGAATGCTCGGGAATATGGAACTCGAGTCAAAGAACAATGCATATCAACTGCAAGGAGCTACTGGCAGTACATCTGGCCTTGAAAAGCTTCAGGTCTCTCCTTCAAGGCAAAGTGGTGGAGGTGAACTCGGACAACACCACTGCTTTGGCGTACATCTCCAAGCAAGGAGGGACCCACTCACTGACGTTGTACGAGATCGCAAGGGACCTCCTCACCTGGTCAAAAGGTCTAAACATATCACTAGTAACGAGGTTCATCCAAGGCAACTTGAATGTCATGGCAGATTGTCTCAGTCGGAAGGGACAAATAATTCCAACAGAATGGACCCTCCACAAGGATGTATGCAAGAGACTTTGGGCCACCTGGGGCCAGCCAACCATAGATCTCTTCGCAACCTCGATGACCAAGAGGCTCCCAATATATTGCTCACCAATCCCGGACCCAGCAGCAGTTCATATAGATGCCTTTCTCCTAGATTGGTCACATCTAGATCTATATGCATTCCCTCCGTTCAAGATTGTCAACAAGGTACTGCAGAAGTTCGCCTCTCACGAAGGGACAAGGTTGACGCTAGTTGCTCCCCTCTGGCCCGCGAGAGAATGGTTCACCGAGGTACTTCGATGGCTAGTAGACGTTCCCAGAACACTTCCCGTAAGGGTGGACCTTCTACGTCAGCCACAGGTAAAGAAGGTACACCAAGGCCTCCACGCTCTTCGTCTGACTGCCTTCAGACTATCGAAAGACTCTCGAGAGCTAGAGGCTTTTCGAAGGAGGCAGCCAGAGCGATTGCTAGAGCAAGGAGAACATCCACCCTTAGAGTCTACCAATCGAAGTGGGAAGTCTTCCGAAACTGGTGCAAGTCAGTATCCGTATCCTCGACCAGTACCTCTGTAACTCAAATAGCTGACTTCCTCTTATATCTGAGGAAAGAACGTTCTCTTTCAGCTCCCACTATCAAGGGTTACAGAAGCATGTTGGCATCAGTCTTCCGTCACAGAGGCTTAGATCTTTCCAACAATAAAGATCTACAGGACCTCCTTAAGTCTTTTGAGACCACGAAGGAGCGTCGTTTGGTTACACCTGGTTGGAATTTAGACGTGGTACTAAGATTCCTCATGTCAGACAGGTTCGAGCCGCTACATTCAGCCTCCCTGAAAGATCTCACCTTAAAGACTCTTTTCCTGGTATGCTTAGCCACAGCTAAAAGAGTCAGTGAGATTCATGCCTTCAGCAAGAACATCGGATTCTCATCTGAAACGGCTACATGTTCTCTACAACTTGGTTTTCTAGCCAAAAACGAGCTGCCTTCTCGACCTTGGCCAAAATCGTTCGATATTCCAAGCTTATCGAATATGGTTGGAAATGAACTAGAAAGAGTCTTATGCCCTGTGAGAGCTCTTAAGTTCTATTTAAAACGAACTAAACCTTTACGAGGCCCGTCTGAAGCTTTATGGTGTTCAGTTAAGAAACCATCTTTGCCTATGTCAAAGAATGCTTTATCCTATTTTATCAGACTGTTAATACGAGAAGCTCATTCCCATCTGAGTGAGGAAGACCAAGCTTTGCTGAAGGTAAGGACACACGAAGTTAGAGCTGTCGCAACTTCCGTGGCCTTTAAACAAAATAGATCTCTGCGAAGTATAATGGACGCAACCTATTGGAGAAGCAAGTCAGTGTTCGCGTCTTTTTATCTTAAGGATGTCCAGTCTCTTTACGAGGACTGCTACACTCTGGGACCATTCGTAGCAGCGAGTGCAGTAGTGGGTGAGGGCTCAACCACTACAATTCCCTAATTCCATAACCTTTTTAATCTTTCTCTTGAAATGTTTTTATTGTTGTTTTTGGGTTGTCCGGAAGGCTAAGAAGCCTTTCGCATCCTGGTTGATTTGGCGGGTGGTCAGTCATTTCTTGAGAAGCGCCTAGATTAGTGGTTTTGATGAGGTCCTGTTGTATGGGTTGCAACCCTTGATACTTCAGATCCTAGGGGTCAATCAGCATCCTGAGAGGATCGCGAGGCTCCGTAAGGAAGACGTACTTAAAAAGGCAGAGTAATTGTTCAAGTCGACTTCCTTACCAGGTACCTATTTATTTTGTTTTTGTTATTTTGATAACTTCTAAAATGAAATGAAAATTCTTAGCTCATAATAATGTAAACATATATTGCTGGTCTCTACCCACCCCCCTGGGTGTGAATCAGCTATTATAATCACCGGCTAAGTTAAATATTGAAAAATTTTATTTTGATAATGAAATAAATTTTTGAATATACTTACCCGGTGATTATAAATTAAAGGACCCTCCCTTCCTCCCCAATAGAGACGCAGTGGAACGAGGAGAATATTGAGTTCTTTGTTTACATTGAGTACTGGGTATCTGGACGACAGATGGCGCTGTTGGGCACACCCGCAACCTGTGTAGCGATCGCTGGCGAATTTTACCTTAGAGTTTTCTGTCGAGCAACAGAGTTGCAGCTATTATAATCACTGGGTAAGTATATTCAAAAATTTATTTTATTATCAAAATAACATATTAATGAAATTCTTAGTGGTAAAAGTAATGCATATGTTACAACAGATAAACCAGAGCCTTAGTGAAATGCTTCATAGTTCAAGGATCAGAATTGTATACATTTAGGTGTTGAGGGTAGACAAGTATGTATGCTTGTACAGAATCAAATGCAATTTATGTTAAACGATTTGGCCATTCCATTTAATCTAGAAATGCCATAATAAGGAGGTACTGTACTGTATGCAATTTATGCTAAAGATTTGGCTATTTAATCAAGAAATGCCATAATGAGGTGGTACTGTACCATATGTGCCTTTTGTAATTTTGATGATAGTAGTGCAATTTGCATGATTCTTATTTGCTTCAAAATGGAGCTTTATTTTGTGTTGAAGTCTTGTGATGGGCAAGAGGGATCTCTAACTGGTGAATACATTCCCTCCCCCCTCCCAGTTTATCTAATTTCCTGATATTATTATTTGTACCTTTACTAAGTCAAACCTTTTGTCCATTAAAATAGGGACTGGGTGCAGCTCAAGCTGGTATGGTTGTTAAACTTGTTTTTGAGGTACAGTAGTCAGCTTATGCCTTCTGCAGCAATGAGTATGGATGTACTTTTGCTACCTACCAAAGGCCTTCATTATTTTTCCCGTTCTTTTTAGAAAGTTGATGTTTCGATTCGTAAAGCTGATCATTGATATTCAGTTTTGTAAATGTGGGGAAAGGGTGGGTGCTTCAAACCAGTCAGTGGTATTACCAGCGGTAGACCCACACTTACTCGGGGCTTTGTAGTGGTCATGACTTTGCAGTCGACCCCATGTGCTGAAGCTTAAATCTGAGCTTAAGAAAGAGCTGGGGTTGTTGATACCTGTGTGCATAGTCCCAGTACATGTCACCTGTGCTAATTGCATCATTGCACACCACAGGGCCCTTGGCTCCCTCCTTAGTCGGGCTTGGGATCCCAGTCCTTGTGTGTGAGTCAAGTACCAGTGAGTGTACCTGCTTTCAGACCCTGAGGAGAAAGTTGGTGGAGAGAAGAAGCAACTTCACTTCTTTACCTCTTCCAGCTCTGATTCTGACGCTTCTTTTAATACAATAATATAAGAAGTTGTCTTTGTTGTAAAAGTCCAGGAAGGCCAGTCATAGTTGCAAAAAAAATTCTTGAGAAAACACTTTTTGAGTGATGGATGACATCTAGATGATCCTGCTCAAGGTGCACAAAGCCTTGACCACAGCCCCATGCCATAAGCCCCCTGGGCCCTAGTGATATTCATGGGCTTCATGCCAATATTCAAGACCTTACAGTCTCGTCCTGACAGTATCATATTCTTTCTCAAATGAGCTTCTTATTACTGGTTTCAAGAAGCCAATAGTTTTGAAATGAGATGCCATTCCTAGGGCAAGGAGAATGGCAATGTATGTTAGGACAGAGTACCCTGCTTCACCAAATCATGCTATGAATGTGGATGTCATGAGATGTGGGTAATGAAAGTTTGTGGCAGGTATAACTTCTATTTGTGTTCAATCTACAGGAATCCAGGACTCTTCTATCTTCGATTGTTTTCTTACCATTATGGCTAAGATATATAAGATGACGATAGAAAGCCTCCTTTTGTTTTTGTGTGTCATTTCAATGCTCACCATTGGTAGTGGGTAAATTCTGTTTCTCTGACTGATCACCATGGCTTAAGAGCTTTGGACTTTGCCTCTGAATCAAGTTGAGAGCAAATCATAAGTGAAGCTACTTACAGGTCTGGTAACTGCTTGGACCTACTATACATAGACTCCCCTAGTTGGTTCTCCTGATTGGACATCTGATCATGTTTTAATTCTATTAGTAGAGAAGACTGAGCAGCCTGTCCCTGATGTATCATAATCGTGCAAGATTCATGTAAAAACTCAAGCAGACTGGAATGCCATTTTGAGTGTATTTTTTTAACTTGAATTTGTCACAATTGTATACTAGTGTTGTGCCTGTTGTTCTTTTGAATGAGAATCTAGTCAACATAATTGATAGGCATATCTCTTCTGATGTGCTAAAGTACAGAGTGAAAGACAAACCCTGGTTCAATGATGATTGTAGACATGCTTCTTTGGAGAAGCAGGGGACCTATCATCTTTGAAAGGTAACAGATCATATTTAACCTGGAATAACTATACTTGACTAAGAGCCTTTGCTCTGAGTTTATGCTTCAACTCAACTGAAAATTATTACAATTTAACCATAAAAGAAACCGGTTCTGGTACAACTCAGGAACATAAATGGTGGGCTACCCTTAAGTCTGCTCTATTTAGTGTAGAAGTAACAGTTCCTCCTTTACTTGAACCAGATGGCTGTCACTCTCTATCAAAAGAAAAAGGTAACCCTTTTTTGCCTGATGTGTTTGACAGTAAGCAGAGTAATGAGGAACCTGATTTTCCTCATTCCTGTTTTCCTCAGGCTAAAATAATTAGTTTACATTTTTGTTTTTGTGAAAGTAAATCTTTCTTGATGCTTATGGAGGTGTAGACCAAATGTTGTTTTTCCTTTTTTTTTTATATAAAGACTGCATATTTCTTAGCTCTTAAGTTATGTTATTTTCCACAAGTTAGCAAGAAGAGGTTCCTTTAGCACTTGTTAGAGAAATAATGTTATTACATCAAGTAAATGTATTTGTGGTAGCTCAGGTCCAACTGATTACTGCCTATTTTCCATAACTCCCATATTATCCAAAGTTTTTGAACGTCTTTTGGCAAAATGTCTAAAGACGTCTGCCGAGGGTAATTGTCTGTGCGTTTGTTTGCAATTTTGTTTGCAATTTGGCTTTCGTGAGGGCCTTGGAGCATGTGATGCCCTTTTTGCAATCACCAATGCTGTACAGAAATCCCTTGATTGTGGTCAGGGAAGTTTGTGTGATTGGCAGTGATTTTATTGCTACTTTTGACCCTGTTAACAAATTCAAATAATTGGGAGTGGGCGAGTCTTTTCTAGGCATCATTATTGAATTTTTAATAATTGCAGAGAATTGTTATCTTAACCCTGGATAGGTACGGTGGGTCGTTTGCGACCCCGAGCGTCAAAAAAAAACAGGTTTTTCTCACGTGACTCACCCCTGTGACTGAATTTGTGGGTGATCGACCTGCAGGAGGTGTCTCCCCTACACGCTCTAGTAGTGTCCAGATGTGCATTGCTGTAGCTGTACTCCTTCCCCGATTTCTGAGACGCGTCGGGGTCGTTCGCGTCCGAGTTTACCCTTCTGAGGTAGTTTGCATAATTATCAAAGTTATTACGTATTATGAAATTGTCGTAGAATGGTGCAACTTGTATAGGTTATCAGTTGTGGAAAGTCTTGGTGGATTGTTTGGCTACCATGTGCATGTTTTTTTTTTTAGTTAAAATGTCGTTCATCACCACGAGGACCATTTTACCGCGAGTGCCCCTTTTTCATTTTTTTTCATTTTTTTGCCAAGTCATTTTTCCGTAAGATATTGCGAAATAGTGTCGTAAAACTTTTGCTTGTTTAGTGTTGGAAAGTGTGTCTAGATGATCTGGCTACCCATGCATGACTTTGTTTTTGTCAGATACGACGTAGTTATTGGTATATTGGGTATTTAACTGCGGTTACCAATTTCTGTTTTTTTTTCAATATTTGTAAAAATTACTATGTAGTAAGGAATTGCCGTATATTATTCATTTTTTTTTCATGTTTATGTGTTAGAAAGTGTGCCTTGATGGTTGGGCTAACACGTGCATGTCTTTTTTTTTATCTGAGATGTCGTATATTAGAATGTCGGGCATTTTACCGCGAGTGTCCCTTTTTAATTTTTTTTAATTTTTTTGCCAAGTCATTTTTCCGTAAGATATTGCGAAATAGTGTCGTAAAACTTTTGCTTTTTTAATGTTGGAAAGTGTGTCTAGATGATCTGGCTACCCATGCGTGATTTTGTTTTTGTCAGATACGACGTAGTTATTGGTATATTGGGTATTTAACTGCGGTTGCCAATTTCTGTTTTTTTTTCAATATTTGTAAAAATTTACTACGTAGTAAGGAATTGCCGTATATTATTGATTTTTTTTTCATGTTTATGTGTTAGAAAGTGTGCCTTGATGGTTGGGCTAACACGTGCATGTCTTTTTTTTTTATCTGAGATGCCGTATATTAGAATGTTGGGCATTTTTCCGCGAGTGCCCCTTTTTATTTGTTTTGCATTTTTTTGCTTAGTCATGTTACCGTAAGGAATTGGCAAGTAGTGTCGCAAAACTTATATTTTTATAGAGTTGGAAAGTGTTTCTAGATGATCTGGCTACCCATGCCTATTTTTTTTTTAGCCAGATATGGCGTATATATAAGTATGTGTTCGATTTTCCTGTGATTGCCATTTTTTCGTTTTTTCCCATTTCTTTCAAAATTACTACGTACTAAGGAACTATCACAGAGTAATATTTCATTTATATGTTTATTTGTCGGAAAATATGCCTTGATGGTTTGCCTAGCACGTGGCTGAAATTTTTTTTTTCTGAAATGCCGTATATTAGAATGGCCATTTTTCCACGAGTGCCCCTTTTTATTTGTTTTGCATTTTTTTGCTTAGTCATGTTACCGTAAGGAATTGGCAAGTAGTGTCGCAAAACTTATATTTTTATAGTGTTGGAAAGTGTTTCTAGATGATCTGGCTACCCATGCCTATCTTTTTTTTAGCCAGATATGGCGTATATATAGGTATGTGTTCGATTTTCCGGTGATTGCCATTTTTTCGTTTTTTCCCAATTCTTTCAAAATTACTACGTACTAAGGAACTATCACAGAGTAATGATTCCTCTAGATGTTTATTTGTCGGAAAATTTTGTTTACTTTTTTTTTGATTGAATATCATCAAATTTTTGTAGCTAAAATATTGTTTTACATTTTTTTTTTCGATTTTATTTCCCTTCAAAAAAATTTTTTTGGGTCAGAATTTTAATTTTATAGTCGTAAAATAATCGACAATTATCCAGCAACCCACCATACAATTTTTATGCATATCCAATAATAATTAGATTAGTAAATAACACCTTAAAATTGACATACCCTTCCTACATTTCAAGTGACAGATTAGGGAGTCTGAGTCAGTGTGGTTGGCGGCCATTTTGTGGACATATCCGAAGCGTAAGCTGCCCTATCTATATATATTCTTGTTCCCTATAGAATTTGTGATATTTTGGTATATTTTTACCTGCATAAATATCATATTATATATTAAATATATGTATTTTTTTACGAAATTTCCAAGTACTCAAAAAATTACCTTTAGATATGGCCCCTGATATAAATGTAATTTACAAAATAATGAAGATTTTTTTACATATTTCTATTTTAGGATAACATATGTTTATTCCCTAAAAAAATTAGCCACTTCATATTTCATTTGGGTACCCAAAAAAATTCATGAAATTTGGACAATTTTTTTTGGCCAAAAAAAGTTACCCTTTTTTTCTCATTTCAGATCTTCACCTCCATGGGTCTGACTTCATCCAAAATACATCAAGATGTGTCCTAAACATTCAAGAATCAATTCCTAAAAGGATTTGTGTATATATGTATAAACTTTTTTTTTATGAATTTTTATGTCAGGTCTTTTTTTTTTTTCTACTTAATTTTTTAAAATATTTATAATAAATAGTTTTCCTGCAGATGAGTAGTATTTATCTTTACAGTTGTTTTAAGCATTCATTGAAGTTTTTTTTGGCAAAAGAAAAAAGGAGGTTACTGCAAAAACTGATTTTTCAAGAATTTTTTTTGGCGTCGGGGTCGTTCGCGTCCGAGTATACCCTTAAAGGGGTGTCCGAGGACCGTACCTATCCAGGGTTAAACTTTGTATGACTATTAAAATTTTAGGTGTGATTCTTGACAGCAAATTTACTCTTGGGGAAACATTGTCTGTGTCTTCTTCAATTGCACAAAAAAAATGCTTATTGAGAGTCTTTTAAGATGATTGGTGATCAGTCTATTCTGAAGAAGTGTTTTAATTCTTTCATTCTACCTTGTTTTGAGTATTGTTCTCCTGTCTGGTCTTCAGCTGCTGATTCTTATCTTAATTTGTTGGACAGAAACTTACGGTCTATTGAATTTCTTATTCCTGATCTAGATATTGATCTTTGGCGAAGTCGTTCAATTAGTTCATTAGGCATATTGCATAGTATTTTTCATAATTCTGACCATCCTTTACACTCGGATCTTCCTGGACAATTCTATCCTGTTCGTAATACTAGGCAGGCAGTTAATTCTAATAGTCAGGCCTTCTCCATCATGATGGTCAATACTACACAGTATTCTAGAAGTTTTATTCCAGCTGTGACCAAGTTGTGGAATGATCTTCCTAATCGGGTAGTTGAATCAGTAGAACTTCAAAAGTTCAAAGTTGCAGCAAATGTTTTTACGTTGAACAGGCTCA
Organism: Palaemon carinicauda; assembly: GCF_036898095.1. Lineage (NCBI taxonomy): Eukaryota > Metazoa > Arthropoda > Malacostraca > Decapoda > Palaemonidae > Palaemon > Palaemon carinicauda. The sequence goes on along the minus strand of NC_090727.1, from coordinate 73,114,429 downwards.
CATAAGTCTTTTTATAGTTTATAAATGAATGTTTTGATGTTATTACTGTTTTAAGAATAATTTATTGTTAATTTTTTATCATCGTTTATTTATTCCCTTATTTCCTTTCCTCACTGGGCTATTTTTCCCTGTTGGAGCCCTTGGGCTTATAGCATCTTGCTTTTCCAGTTAGGGTTGTAGCTTGGCTAGTAGTAGTAGTAATAATAATAATAATAATAAAATTTTTAGTAGCAATGTATTCTTATACTGTAATGAAGTCACTTTTTACTTGAAGAGAATTGAGTTGATTGTATATCATCTTGTTTTACAACTCTAATTTTGAAATTAAAATTTATGCATTAAGGTTTAAAGGAGGAATTTCCAATCCAGGTAAAAGGTCTATTCAACAATGGACCTGATATGCATGGAGAATTGGTAGAACCAGTGTTCACAATTTGAATAGTTTACTGTACTCGCAAACAAGCAGGTGCATAAAAAATTATCTACTTCACTTAGTATTAAACTATTGTTTTTTCTAACAGTATACACTATCGTATGCAGAGTTTGTATCCATACAAATACACACTGTAGTGTACATGCATTTTAATAGGCATTGACCAAAGCAAATATAGATAAAATTTGTTCATTAGTAGTAAAAAAGGAACTCATTGTTTATATACACGAGTATAATGGGTTACAATACAAACTGCAGTTGTTTTAGTTGGCTACAGTAAAAAAAAAAAAAAGTGAGAAAGGGCAATATATTGTACAGTACAGTAAGTTCAGTACATGGACACACTGTACATAGCTCTGTAGATTGGATGTTAAGATTTATAATGCTATAGTCAACAGTGCAGTATCCATCCACTAATTTTTATATTTTATAGGCACTGTATTAGCCCCCTGTGGCCGCGGGGGCATAAAACAATTAGAATAGCGCCAACGTTATCTCTGCGTGTCGTAAGAGGCGACTAAAAGGGACGGGACGAGGGGGCTGGGAACCCCCTCTCCTGAATTGAAATTCCTGTGAGACATCATCAAAGAGATGGAGCTGGGGGGGAGAGTGACTGCTCCCCGCACTCTAGTTTTGGGGTGTTTGAATGTGCGTGGATGTAGTACGATAGAGTAAAAGATGTGAAATTGGAAGTATGTTTAGAAGTAGAAGGATGGATGTATTGGCCTTGTGTGAGACAAAGATGAAAGGAAAGGGTGAAGTGATGTTTGGTGAAATGTCTGGTAGAGTGTCTGGGATTGAAAGGGGAAGAGCGAGAGAGGGTGTGGCTTTATTGCTGAGTGAATGGATGACAGGTAAAGTAGTGGAATGGAAGGAGATATCATCTAGGTTAATGTGGGTAAGGGTTAGGTTGGGTAGGGAATGTTGGGCGTTTGTCAGTGCGTATGGGCCAGGTAGTGAGAAAAGTGAAGAAGAGCGGAATGAGTTCTGGAATGAATTAACTAGGTGTGTAGAAGGACTGGGTAGAAGGAATTATGTAGTTGTTATGGGTGACTTAAATGCTAGAGTGGGCGCTGGAGAGGTAGAAGGTGTAATTGGGAAGTATGGCGTACCAGGTGAAAATGAGAGTGGTGAGAGACTGGTAGATATGTGTGTTGAACAAGAGATGGTAATAAGTGCTAGCTTTTTTTAAAAAGAAAGATAAAAATAAGTATACATGGGTAAGAGTGGCAAATGGAAGAGTAGTAGAAAGGGCATTGATGGATTATGTGTTGATAACTAAAAGAATGTTTGGAAGATTGAAAGACGTGCACGTGTTTAGGGGTATGGCTAACGGTATGTCTGATCATTTTTTGGTGGAAGGAAAATTAGTTGTAGAAAAAGAGTGGGGGAATAGAGTAGGTGGATGTAAAAGGGAGGTAGTGAGGGTTGAAGAGCTAATAAAACCGGGGTTAAAAAGTAAATATCAGGAAAGGTTGAAAATGGCATATGACGAGGTGAGAGTAAGAGAAACTGGTAATTTAGAGGAGGAGTGGAAGTTAGCAAAAGAAAATTTTGTTGGGATTGCAAGTGATGTATGTGGCAAGAAGGTTGTTGGAGGCAGCATGAGGAAGGGCAGTGAATGGTGGAATGAAGGAGTGAAGGTAAAAGTGGAAGAGAAAAAGAGGGCTTTTGAAGTATGGCTGCAGAATAATAGTATAGAGAAGTAACAAAAATATAGAGAGAAAAAGGTGGAAGTAAAGCGCAAGGTACGTGAGGCAAAGAGGGCAGCTGACCTGAGGTGGGGTCAGGGACTGGGTCAGTCATATGAAGAGAATAAGAAGAAGTTTTGGAAAGAAGTGAAGAGAGTAAGGAAGGCCGGCGCAAGAATTGAAGAGACAGTGAAAGATGGAAATGGAAGGTTGTTAAAAGGAGAGGAGGCAAGGAAAAGGTGGGCGGAATATTTTGAAAGTTTGCTGAATGTTGAGGATGATAGGGAGGCAGATATAATTGCTGTTGCAGGTGTTGAGGTGCCAGTGATGGGAGATGAGAATGAGAGAGAGATTACAATAGAGGAAGTAAGGAGAGCACTAGATGAAACGAGAGTAGGAAAAGCATCTGGTATGGATGGTGTGAAAGCTGAGATGTTGAAGGAAGGGGGTGTGACTGTACTTGAATGGTTGGTGAGATTGTTTAATGTATGTTTTGTGATGTCAATGGTACCAGTAGATTGGGTCTGTGCATGTATTGTACCACTATATAAGGGTAAGGGAGATGTGCATGAGTATTGTAATTCAAGAGGTATTAGTTTGTTGAGTGTAGTTGGAAAAGTGTATGGTAGAGTACTGATTAATAGGATTAAGGATAAAACAGAGAATGCAATCTTGGAAGTACAGGGTGGTTTTAGAAGAGGTAGGGGTTGTATGAATCAGATTTTTACAGTTAGGCAGATATGTGAGAAATATTTAGCAAAAGGTAAGGAGGTGTATGTTGCGTTTATGGATCTGGAGAAAGCATATGATAGAGTTGATAGGGAAGCAATGTGGAATGTGATGAGGTTATATGGAGTTGGTGGAAGGTTGTTGCAAGCAGTGAAAAGTTTCTACAAAGGTAGTAAAGCATGTGTTAGAATAGGAAATGAAGTGAGTGATTGGTTTCCGGTGAGAGTGGGGCTGAGACAGGGATGTGTGATGTCGCCGTGGTTGTTTAACTTGTATGTTGATGGAGTGGTGAGAGAGGTGAATGCTCGAGTGCTTGGACGAGGATTAAAACTGGTAGGCGAGAATGATCATGAATTGAAGGTAAATCAGTTGTTGTTTGCGGATGATACTGTACTGGTAGCAGACACAGAAGAGAAGCTTGACCGACTAGTGACAGAATTTGGAAGGGTGTGTGAGAGAAGGAAGTTGAGAGTTAATGTGGGTAAGAGTAAGGTTATGAGATGTACGAGAAGGGAAGGTGGTGCAAGGTTGAATGTCATGTTGAATGGAGAGTTACTTGAGGAGGTGGATCAGTTTAAGTACTTGGGGTCTGTTGTTGCAGCAAATGGTGGAGTGGAAGCAGATGTACGTCAGAGTGAATGAAGGTTGCAAAGTGTTGGGGGCAGTTAAGGGAGTAGTTAAAAATAGAGGGTTGGGCATGAATGTAAAGAGAGTTCTATATGAGAAAGTGTTTGTACCAACTGTGATGTATGGATCGGAGTTGTGGGGAATGAAAGTGATGGAGAGACAGAAATTGAATGTGTTTGAGATGAAGTGTCTGAGGAGTATGGCTGGTGTATCTCGAGTAGATAGGGTTAGGAACGAAGTGGTGAGGGTGAGAACGGGTGTAAGAAATGAGTTAGCGGCTAGAGTGGATATGAATGTGTTGAGGTGGTTTGGCCATGTTGAGAGAATGGAAAATGGCTGTCTGCTAAAGAAGGTGATGAATGCAAGAGTTGATGGGAGAAGTACAAGAGGAAGGCCAAGGTTTGGGTGGATGGATGATGTGAAGAAAGCTCTGGGTGATAGGAGGATATATGTGAGAGAGGCAAGAGAGCGTGCTAGAAATAGGAATGAATGGCGAGCGATTGTGACGCAGTTCCAGTAGGCCCTGCTGCTTCCTCCGGTGCCTTAGATGACCGCGGAGGTAGCAGCAGTAGGGGACTCAGCAGTATGAAGCTTCATCTGTGGTGGAAATGTGGGAGGTTGGGCTGTGGCACCCTAGCAGTACCAGCTGAACTCGGCTGAGTCCCTGGTTAGGCTGGAGGAACGTAGAGAGTAGAGGTCTTTTTTTTGTTTTGTTTCTTGTTGATGTCGGCTACCCCCCAAAATTGGGGGAAGTGCCTTTGGTATATGTATGTATGTATGTATTAGGATTATTATACTAGATTTAACAGTACAATATCCTTCCACTAATTATTATTTTTCACAGGTACGTGTTGGGTATACAGAGAAAACATGGTTTGACAAAACATTTTAATCGATTGAAGAATAAACAAATTGGAACCATTGAAGACTGATTGAATGGTGTAGTGATAAGTAAGTATTAGTAAATTATGGTTTATTTAATATGAAATCAAAAAAACATCTATGGGAAAAGATTAATATTCAGGAAAATAATGTAAGGAATTTCCTAACAGACCATTAAAGGCTTACTAAAAGGGAGATCTAACTGCAAAATTATGAAACAGTGAAGACCTAGAACCTGGTAATAATTTCAAATTAGCAAATTTTCCTAAACAAATACTATAGTGCAAGAAAGTTATTTTTCATTACAATTGATCACTGAAGAAAGTCAATTTCAGGTTCAAGATTAATTTTCTCGTTTCATGTGTGGTTTTGCTAATTTTGTAAAGAAATAGTTACTTTAAATACAAAGTCAGCCTGATAATTTTTTATACATTAAAAATTAGTTTGCAATAGGGTATTATATAATTAGGTAAAGTAAGTTTACTGGGATTATATTTTTGGATATGTTGATTATTTCTGTAGTCAGGAAGCATTGGTCTTAGAAATACAACTATGATAAAGGTTATGAATTTAGCATAAGTTTTCCACTTTTCTTATCTTAATGTGTCTAGGGCTGAGTATTGTACTAGCACAGAGTTGGGTAGGATAGAGAGTTAGGTGATCCATTTAGATATCCTAACAATTTAATTATTTGACATGTTACTTTTTATAGCTTGTAAAGAAGTTATATATACTTTGCACTTCAAACTAGTTCCCCAAGACTTGACAGTTCCGTATGACCTTTTAATCTCACAATAAGATATGTCAGGTATGGCAATGTTAATTCGGTAAAGCAGTATTTTTGCTTTGTTTAAAAATTGTTGCATTTGGGTAAAATTCACTATTATTGCTTTTGGATAAAATTTATACAAACCTTTCTCATAGTTTTGTAGATATTTCCCCCACCAGTCATTCAGTGTTAATCCTCCATAACTTTTTTTTTTTTCATTGTACTAGATGAATAATGACTTTTTGGATAGGCACAATTACTTTTGTAATTTCACTATATTTAATATAGGGATTTGCTTGGAGGACTAAAAATTTTTTAGCTTCCATGGTTCTACACAATGTTGAACTCAATTTCTGAATGATTATCATTTGTATGCTTCAATGTAGGACACTTCATTTCACTTGTCACTTTCAAGACAAGTGTTAAATAACATTGGCATTTCTTGAGGAATTCTTAAGAAAAACTCACCAGTACCAGTTATGTCTTTGATCAGGAATATCTATTAATTTTAAATATCCAAGTCAGTTGTCCAATATTTAAGAAACTTTACATTCTCATTTCTTTTCAGAATACTACAAACCAAAGTTTTTCAAGATAAAGTCACAGCTCCACATCACTCATCATGTTGTAATTCAATGAAGAGAAAGAAACCAAGAGAAATGGCAACAGCTCGAGCTTCAAATCATGGTGGTTTTACAGGATGAGACCAAGAGAACTGGCGACAACTCCAAATAATGTGGGAGGTTTAACTATGAGAAGAAAACCAAGAGAAGTGGTGATAGTTCCAAATTATATGGTGGTTCAACTAAGAGGTTCACTTCAAGAAAACTGATGATTTGAGAGAAGTTAAACATTGGAGGGTTTAGAACTTGTTGCACTTTGATTGCAATATTTTGTTCATGCAGGGCCCTACTGAGAGACCAAGAAAATCCATATTACAATAAAGATGTGCATTAGAAGAATAGAGTATCAAAAACAAGCTACAGAATCCAGGACACAGTTGAATATGTGCACAACCGGAGAAAGTTAGTAGACTGATAAGTACCTGCCACTGAAGAATACCAGACATACCATAACCCATCCAAGAGGAAAATACTAATGTGTCCAATTTGACAAATTTCAGACATTAATTGCTCTGGTGTTAATTTCAATCACCAATTTATCCTTCCTTGACAAACTATATGATTTCTTAACAGACTTCACAGTTGCTTCAATGTCACTTGCGTGGTGGAACTCTCAGCTAGTGAGCTGCTGCCTTAGCTCCTACTCTATGGTAGTGAGCTGCCTTCTCTGTCAGTCAGGTGATGGTGTAATATTTCCTTGTTTATTAGCTCCTAGATAGAGTTTGATCTGAAATACAGAGTTCTTCCTTAACTAGTAGTCCATTCACAAATGAAGAAAATATTACCGGGAAGAGAAAAATATAATTGGATGCAAATATGTAATTTAAAGTTTATTATTTCAATAGTAATAATCCAAATGAATTTAATTCTGAGTTTTGTCTCTCATTTTCACCTTGGTTATGTTTAATGTCTGAAAAATACTAATGATGAGGTAGTTTCAGTAAATTTACTCATTCTGGAGGTATTTTAATATTACTTTCAATCTAAGCCCTAAAACTTGAGTAAAATTCACTTAACTTACCAATAAATTGGCAGAATTGTAAATTAGTCCTTTAAATAGAACCGTTATGATGAAGCTTGACAGCAGGCACAAAAAAAGAATCTTGAAAATACACTGCTGTTTAGGACTGCTTTACTTGTTTGGCATCCTGAAAAAATAAGTTTGTTGAGAGAAGAAAATAAGTATGTTTTTATAAAAAGAAAATTGTTTTTATAAAAAAAAAAAAAAAATTGTAGGTCATTTAGGTTCTAGTCAAAGTTGAATGACTACATAGTGTCCAGAAACAATATTGACATTAGCTAGACATGAGAATTAGTTGGTCATAAAAACCTGAGAATTAGTTGGTCATAAAAACCACCTCCAGATCAGACAATGGTGGGACCAAACCCTGTTAAAATGCTTACAAAATTGAAAAATAACCCAGCTGGAATTACAGGAAATTGAATACATAAAATCTCATTCCATCCCTTCAAATTTAGAAAACATCACTTTAGCTAGACTTGATTTAGTAGCTCAATATTATCATCAAAACCACGAAAATTACAAGGCCATAACAGAAGTGGCATACTTTCATAATCTAGTTACAGCTGCTTTCTTCTATTATTGGAGAGTAAATGAGTAAACCCTAAATATTTGCAATGTTAAACAAGCATAGGATACATGATTTAGTAATTTGATTAATAACAATGTAACAAAAGTCGATTAATAACAATGTAACAAAAGTCAGGTTTACAATTTAACTACTTCAGTCTCAACTATGATCACTCTTATTCATAGATTTGAGTTTGTATTTTACATATATTTTTTATTTGTCTTTCAAATTTATCAGCAAATTGTATAATTTAAAAATAAAGTGGCCTAGTTAAACACTTAATAGATTCAAGTTCCTTCAAGTTAGGTGGAGAGTAAAAATATTCACATTTGTAAAAAATCTAAATTTCTACATAGGACTGGATACCGTAATTATTTTGGACCAGCACTGGAGCCTGGAAGAGTATCTAGCTTTCAAGGGTTACCGAGGCTCATCCATCTGATAACAGTATAGAATTTGCAACACCTCTCTTCAGTTTTAATCACATTCTCCAAGATCAAATAAATTCTTCTTCAATATGAGAAATAAATTCTTATCGAGTACAAGAAGGCATGGATAATTCATTCCTCCTCCTCCTCCTAAATACTGCCTGTTGAAAGGAACAGGAAACTAAAAAGTACCTGGAAGAGCACAGACATTGACAAATCCTCATAAAATAATCAGAACAAAATCTTTCATAAATTTTCTAAAGTTATAAACCTTTCCAAATAAAATATCAATTAGAATTTATAATGAGCAAATCTTCCTCAGTGTGTGCCAAAAATATTGCAGAAACTAGCCAGTCACATGAATCCAATATCAATCACAGATGTAAAAATTGTGAATTATTAATGCTATAAATTCATATAAAACAAGGATTACGCTGAAAACTCACAAGCAGTGCTTTCACGCGAGCTGTTGAATTCCAGAGCTGCTGCCTTTTATAGCAAGAATGTTGCCATTTACATCAGAATTGTCGATGCTAGAAGAGATAGAATTGATGATATACAATGGGATATCAACATATACCCATCAACCTCTAAGCAAAACTGAACATAACAGAATTGCCATAAGCAGATTTTCCAGAAGTCACAGGTAAAAGGTGATATGTAGAACCACTTGTGTTATTTATCATAAGTGTGTCTATCAACATGTTGACTTCTATAGGTGAAAACCCTAAGTTTAATGCATATGCGGACTTCCTACTGGACTCAGAAGTGTACGAGCAAGCAAGGAGTTTTGGTTGCTGTAAAAGTCACCATAAAAGGTCAAAATAGGTGCTATTATCAAGGGTGCTCTAGTGTTGAGATTAAAGTCAGAACAATATTAAAAAATTAAGGACAGAGTGGGAAAGAGACTAGCCAAAATTCTCTCCTGAATAGCGAACAGATTATCTTCCAAATATTTATAAAATCACAAAATCGAGCAGTTTGAGAAGTCTCGCTCGTACATTCTTAGTCTGAATGACAAGAAACCTCTGTAGTAATACAGTACAGTACTCTGGTCTAGTTTAATTAAGGTGTCTGAGGTTTACAGAAGGGTTGATTTGTTCTAAGTTGCTAGTCTTGCTACTAATTAACAACTTGCCCCGAGTTATAACCAATGTGCTTATTTTGCACACACAAAAATTATACAGGCACTACCTGCTGTAATAGCAGTCAAAGCCAATAGGAAATACTAATGACTCTTCCCCCTAAGAAAGCACAAAAATGCTATGGAGGCAACAAACAATACGGAAGCACAAAAATGCTATGGAGGCAACAAACAATACAGAAACTTCAACAAATAGTTAACAAAAGGGCCTTACATGAAAATGCAAAATTATTTTTGATGGAGTTTTCAGAGCACTAAACCAAAAACTCCTTAGACCAAGTACTGTAGCACTATAAAAGATCAAAATTCCCTCAGTCTATACAAACACAAGTTCCCTAAAGTCATTGCAATTGATTTATTGGTTATCAAACTGGTGTTACAACATTGTATGTCATTGACAATAACAGTAAATTTAGTATATGTACAAGTTTAACAAATTAATTTCATACATACCATATAGACCTATTGATATATTTTTCATTATCATACATGCCTATAAATACATTTCACATATATACCACTAAAAATATTTAGAAGTAAAATATTCAAATAGATTGAATTAAAGTTGTCTTTCATAACAAAGGTCATTGATGCCAATACAATTAGATAGAGAAAATTACAACTAAATTTATATAAGTTAGAAAAAATGAAGATCTCTTGCCTTTCTGAAATATTAAAAATATCACCAAATTAATATTCATCTGCTCCAAGAATTTCAGAAAGGACGTAGCTGCACTCCTTGTCATGAGCTTTAGAGATTACTCCCAAAATCAGGGTCTTTCATGATATAAGCCTAAGGGCTCCAACAGGGAAAAATAGCCCCGAGAGGAAAGGAAAAAATTTATGAAAAGTAATAAACAATTAAAATAAAATATTCCAAGAACAGTAACAACATTAAAACAGACTTTTCATATATAAACTTTAATAAAGAGACTTATGTCAGCTTGTTTAACATAAAAATGTTTGCTGCAAGTTTGAACTTTAGAAGTTCTACCGATTCAACTACCTTATTAGGAAGATCATTCCACAATTTTGTAATAGCTGGAATAAAACTTCTAGTATACTGTGTAGTTTTGAGCTTCATGATGGAGAAGGCCTGACTATTAGAATTAACTGCATTCCTAGTATTATGAAGAGGGTGGTACTGTCTGGGGGGCTCTGAACGTAAAAGACTATTAAATATTATTAAAAACCTTATACATACATAAACTAAATGAACGACAGTGCCAGAAATCAATACTGTACAGTGGCTAGATCGGGAAGAAGAAATTTGATGGACCGTAAGTTCCTGTCCAACAAATTAAGATGAGAATTAGTAGCTGAAGACCGGACACGATAATAATACTCGAAACAAGGTAGAATAAAAGAATTAAAAGGCCTCTACAGAATAGATTGATCACCAAAAATCTTAAAAAATTCTCAATAAGCCAATTTTTTTTTTTTTTGCTCAGTTGAAGAGGGCACAGACCTAATGTGTTTCTCAAAAGTAAGTTTGTTGTCGAGAATCAAACCTAAAACTTAAAAAATGTCATACAAATTTAAAGGAACATTATCAATGCTGAGAGCCAGATGTTGAGGAGCAACTGTCCTCGACCTACTTACAAATATTAGTTATGTTAGGATTCAACTTAATGCCCCATAATTTGCACCACATACAAATTTTAGCTAGACATCTATGAAGGGATTCAGCAACCTGAGATCTACATTCAGGAGATGGAATTGATGCAGAGTATCCTCATCTGCATATGCAACGAGTATGTTTTTAAGCCAAACCATAAGTAATGTGTATATAGTACAAAAAGTGATGGGCCAAGAACACTACCTTGAGGAACACCCGATATCACATTCCTGTACCCACTATGAAGCCGGTCAACAACAACTCTTTGCGACCTATTACTTAGAAATTCAATAATGATGCCAAAAGAACACCCCCCCACTCCCAACTGTTTAAAAGATTGAAAACAAAGGCCTTATTATTAAAACAGACAACGGCAGCATTAAAATCAAGGCCAATCACACAAACTTCCTGACCACAAGCAAAGGATTTCTGTACATTATTGGAGATTGTAAGAAGGGCATCAGATGGTCCAAGGCCTTTATGAGAGCCTAACGCCTAACTACAAACTAGGCAACAGACGATTCCCTTTAGCAGACCTATTTAGACGTTTTGCCAAAAGGTGTTAACAAACTTAGGATAACATGGGAGTCAAGAAAATTGGCTGGTAATCAGTTGAGTTACCACAAACACATTTACATAATGGAGTAACATAGGTTCTCCAGGTACTAAAAGCTACTCTTCAAGCTAACTTGTGCAAAATAACATTTCTTTGGAGCCAAGAAATCTACGTTATAAAAAACAAAGGAAAAATACTATTTAGGTCTACACCTCCATAAGCATCAAAGTCTGTCAAGAGAGCTTTAATTTCATAAGATCGAAAAGCTAAAAAAGTTAGTTTAGTCTCAGGAAAACAGGAATGAGGAAGATCAAGTTTCTCATTATTCTGCTCACTGTCAAACACAGCCAAAAGGGCTGCCCTTTCCTTTGGACAGTAAGTGACAGAGCCATCTGGTTCAAGTACAGGATGAACTGTTGCATCGACACCAAAGAATACAGATTTAAGGGTAAGCTGACCACTAATGTTCTTGAGTAGTACCAGAAAGGGTTTCTTTTATGGCTAAATTGTATTCCTTTTCAGTTAGAGCATAAACTCTCTATAGTAAAAGCTCTAAGCTGAGTATAGTTATTCCAAGTCCAATCTGATCTGTTATCCTTCCATACATGATAGGCCTCCTGCGTCTCCAAATAAGGATTCGGCTTTCACTCAATACCTTAGCACATGAGAAGGGATATGCCTATCAATTACGTTGGCTACCTTGTAGAGGTATCTCAATGGGTGGGTGGTGCCCTGGCCAACCCACTACCTATAAAGACTACGGGATCAAGCAATCACTAGGGAGGCTAGGGTAATCCTCCACATGTCACACGAATGTAGCTAATTCAAAGATGGCAACGAGCAGATTACTCCCAGCTATTATTATTATTATTATTATTATTACTTACTAGGCTACCATCCTAGTTGGAAAAGCAGAATGCTATAAGCCCAGGGGGTCCAACAGGGAAAATAGCCCAGTGAGGAAAGGAAACAAGGAAAAATAAAATATCTTACGAACAGTAACATTGAAATAAGTATTTCTTAAATAAACTATAAAAACTTTAACAAAACCATAGAAAGAGAAATAAGACAGAATAGTGTGCCCGAGTGTACCCTCAAGCAAGAGATCTCTAACCCAAGACAGTGGAAGACCATGGTACAGAGGTTATGGCACTACCCAAGACTAGAGAACAATGGTTTAATTTTGGAGTGTCCTCATCCTAGAAGAGCTGCTGACCATAGCTAAAGTGTCTCTTCTATCCTTACCATGAGAAAGTAGCCACTGAACAATTAGAGTACAGTAGTTAACCACTTGGGTGAAGAAGAATTGTAGCTGGCACCAAAAAAACATTAACTGCTGTGCCTCTTTGTTCCTATAAAAATACTCAAAGAATATTTATAGTTCAGGGATACTTATTGAAAAGCTCCTTGTCCTGAAACATACTCTAAAAACTTAACCCAAACTGCTTCCTCTTTCAAATATTTTTTTAAGCTGCTTTAAGTATTTATTTCTGAACCTGCCTTTGAGCTGGCCAAATATAGCAAATTATTTCTATATACCACACAACTTTCATCAACCATCTTTTCTATAATGTTAACAAGAAAATTGTAATGAAGAGGCAATAACTTGCCATTATCAATTCATCTTTTGCAGGTTTGGGAAAGGGTAGTACTCTTAGTTCTTAGACATTGAGGAAGATGTGCTCTATAAATTCCAATGACTATACTTAATTTGAAAAGTTTAGTAGTATTTTCAGGACTAAATTTGGGGTTAATGTGCAGTGTGATCTTCAAAAACTTTATGAAAAGCTAAAACAGGGAATCAAATTATAATTATTATCATTATTATTTGCTAAGCCACAACCCCAATTGGAAAAGCACGATGCTATAAGCCCAAGGGTTCCAACAGGGAAAATAGCCCAGTGAGGAAAGGAAATAATTATTATTTGCTAAGCCCCAACCCCAGTTGGAAAAGCACGATGCTATAAGCCCAGCCCAGTGAAAAAAGGAAACAAGGAAATAAACTACAAGAAAAGTAAGAACAATAATAACATTGAAATAAATCTTTCATTTATAGCAGTACCAGCTGAACTCGGCTGAGTCCCTGGTTAGGCTGGAGGAACGTAGAGAGTAGAGGTCCCCTTTTTGTTTTGTTTCTTGTTGTTGTCGGCTACCCCCAAAAATTTGGGGAAGTGCCTTTGGTATATGTATATGTATGATGTATTTATAAACTATAAAAACTTCAAAATAACAAGAGAAAAAAGATATAATAGTGTGCCAGAGTGTACCCTCAAGCAAGAGAACTCTAAAACAAGCCAGTGGAAGACCATGGCACAGAGACTATGGCACTACCCAAGACTAGAGAACAATGGTTAGATTTTGGAGTGTCCTCCTTGAAGAGCTGCTTACCATAGCTAAAGTCTCTCTTCTACCCTTACCAAGAGGAAAGTAGCCACTGAACAATTACACTGCAGTAGTTAACCCCTTGAGAATAAGAAGAATTGTTTGGTAATTTCAGTGTTGTCAAATGTATGAGGAAAGAGGAGACTGTAAAGAATAGGCCAGACTATTCTGTGTATGTGTACGCAAAGATGAAACGAGTCTTAACCAGAGAGAAAGATCCAATGTAGTACTGTCTGGCCAGTCAAAGGACCCAGTAACTCTCTAGCAGTAGTATCTCAATGGGTGGCTGATGCCTTGGTCGACCTACTAACTGTAAATACCAAAGAAATATTGTCCTCCCCTCTCCAGGGCTATCATATCACTGTGCACTGTACGGAATTAGTGAGGACTGTTTAAGGACCTATGGATTCAGGCTGTAACAAATCCATCATATCACCTCTTATACAGAATTACGTCCGACACACATTGACATCGCTGAGAACCAATACAGTACTGGCATTGGAGCCGAGGCCACCTGGTTGCTTGTAATGTATGCCCTAGACTAACATATTTTGAATTCACAAGCAAACCTGTTCAGACATTCTTTTCAGCACAATTAGAGTACCAGATCAGTCCGTCATCCTCAAGATACTCCAGTTCTATCATGACACCCTCACATTGCCGTAAGGCAGCGTGATCTTTACAACCACCAGATTCCAAGATAGAAGACCGAGCTGGTAGACTGAGTACTAATTTCTCAAATTTTGCTCTAAATCCTGTAAAATCTATTGAATAAAAGAGAATTTAAAGTGTCTTTATGACAACTAAGATATTCTTTTTTTATTGAGGTGGATCACTGATGAGGTCAATTGACCTATCGTGGGTTTAGATTAGTTTTCTGTGATACAGTATATTACTGCTACCTCCTACTTTTGCAGAGATATTTGGAGACTGATTTTTGGTCAAGTTAAATCCTACTTCTAAAGAAGGATTTTACCAAGTAGTAGCCAAGGAATTAGGACTACTCCATTACTGCAATCTTTTCACAATACTGCATTTTGACATCCATTCAACATAATTTCACATGGTTTTATGTAGTACATTTAATTCTAATACCTTGCAATCCTCGAAATTTTGCACAGTTTCACAGATTTTGCCTCTGTTAAATTTCCCTTACCAATCTGTCTTATAGAGCAATGGACTTTGAAAATATCACCATCTTTGGTCTTGTTATCTGGCCATGACAAAAACTTCATTGAATTATACTGGCTCAAGTAAGCCAGACAAAACTTAATTTTCTTTATATTTTTCTTTCCTCTTTTCAAGATTTTCCTCCTACATCCAGATCCTGGATTGTGTGGATCAAGAGGAATGTATAGAGCAAATAATGCAACTAATAAGCCATTTGCTTCTTTAAGTTGCCTTATCAGTCTTATTCATGCATGTGGTCATCAACTGAGTCATGGTTACGTTGAGAGATTCAGTGGTACAGTTAAAGGTACTATTAACAAAGTATCCATACAGGTGAAAAAACAGAAACCAGCCCACCTCTGAAACCCAGTGGCTAATTTTAAGAGGTAGTCCCACAACTGACATGATATGACTGGCATACTGGTACCTCACGGGTCCAAACACTATTTGCTAGTAGGCAAGACCACCAGAAATCCCAAAATTTGCTTTGAAAATTAGCTCCAGAATGTTTAAAACATTGAAAAAAGGCAGAGAAGTTGGATAACAAGAAGGAAGAGGGCTGGTGAAATATGGAGGTTGAAGTGATGAGAATATAAAAGGTATCGAGAACCATTTTGAGCCTAAGTATTACCCAGTTCAAGAGCAGTCTTGTCCACCACATGACTTCAATAGGAAAAACAATATTCCTTGCTAAAGCATAGCGATTTCAGCTCAGCATTCTCTCATAAAGATGGCAGCTACTGAGAATACTATAACATCAGGATAACATGATTAAACCATCCAAAGATGACAGAATTTTGGATAAAATAGAAAGTACCATGTGAAACTCAGGAAAAGTAAGAAATCAATGCAAAGTCACCAATGGATCGAGCATACAACCCTGCACAAATATCAAAATACGCATACTTAACTACCATGAATGATATAACAAATCTTGACATATTTTACAAATGCACCACTTTTAAAACCATTTATGCATTATATATACTGTTTTGTTAATTCAGGGATGAGATACACTTATATACTAAATTAAAAATGGTAATACTCATTACTACAGTATATACTACTTTATTATTACTATTCAAACTATTACATAAACTACTGAATGAGGGTTCACCTCTCTTAAAGGTGGCCAAATATATGCTGTGACAATTAGGCCATTTGATACAAATGGTATTAGAGTACGTGGGCGGAACACTACTGTACTTCTTGTAGACATGAAAGTACAGTACCAGAGCAAAGGTACGAGCGATGGAAGTGGGAATCGAGACAAAATGGGTGCAGTTAAGGACCCAAGGGACACTGCATAGACACTTCAGTAATGGCAACAGTCGGCAAAAAATGAGTATTTACTGGAAAAGCACAAATGCCCGGTACTGAAAAAAGCTGTCAAAACAAACTATGGTACTTAACATTGGTAAAGGTGAAGTAGCAGCATCAGTCATGATGAATTAACGCCCAACACGGGAAAAACACCGAAAGCACAAATAATACGACTATGCGGGCAAGTCCAAAACAGAAGGATTACCTAGAGGGCGCTCGTGTTGGGTGACGGGGCGTGGTCCAAGTGTGGTTTCTGGGGCCTTTATTACGGCCCTTCCCTTTGATGAAGGAATTATCTAAATGGAAGACAGCCTGTGAATAGTGGTTTTCACACGCCCCTGATGTATACACGACATCCACGAGGTGCTCGCGCGTGGGTAGTAACCTCTGCATTCCATGCTTTTATCTTTCTCTGGTATATTTGGAAGATTTATATCAGAAAAGTGTAAAGAAGGACTCTTTTCACCGGCCGTCACAGGTCCCTCCCCAGAAATAGATTTTTCCTTCATCAAAATCCCTTTACTACAAACACTTCAATTTTGAAACTAACAAAAATCTTGCTTGGAGTAACTCACCTTTAGAATTCCCTTTATAATCATCTGGCTGCCTAGTTAACAATTAACTTATGAGATCTATTATGTTGATGGCTCCATGTCATGATACCTGTAAAGAAGATTTCAAATTTAGTAATCAGCAATTATCACAACACCAAGAAAATAACAAAAAACTTTAACTACAGAATACATATAAAACCTCTTAGATTCAGTCAGTCACATCTACTCATAGATAATGTTGAATAATCATGGTAATAGCTAATAACATATTATTGCATATTTTGACAGCCATATGGTACAGGTACAATACAAAAAGCAAATGTTTATCTTTAATGTAATATTCACTTGAAAATCTCTATACAAAAATCATCAAGTGGTGTAATCATTAGGTCATAGAGGATTGGATTAACGAATCTGGGCCATTAGGCCTGGCACTAGGGCCTTGGAGGAAATTCAGTACCCAAATAACACTGGAATGGATTCCTGAAGTTTCACTATACAGAGTGACACAGCACGATGAAAGGAAAGGGAGCGGGAATGGAGTTTAAGTTAAAGCTGAAAAATGAGAGCAAAGAAGCCCTGAAATGCAATTGCAAGGAGCTTTAAGAAATGTCTACAGTGCACAGTTCGAGGCTCACTGACGGTAATATTTGAGCATGAAACTGGACTTAAGCAAACCGACGATTATTACTTGCCTAGACTCTTACTCTAGTTCCACTCCATATACGTAGCAAGAATAATTTATCTCTACTTCAAAACATTTTATCTATACAGGAGTAATCCAGTAATAAGTTTGTTATTTATATCCAACTTTTTTTTTTTATGGAATGCCATCGAGACTAATTCTCTATGTCCAGGGCAGAAATATTGTGAGACATTTTCAACAACAACAAATTCTGAAGAATCTTTGATATGAAGCAGTTGAGAATCCTTGAGGCCCTTCCAACACTACAGAAGCAAAACCAGAATATTTACCATTACCCAGGAAATATTTCTCATGCTGGCCATCCACAGCAAGGCTGGCGTACGGTACGGAGTACGGTACGGTACGGTTGATATTTAGCCTATAAGTACGGTACGGAATTACGGTACGGTAATTTTATCAAGGTACGGTACGGTACGGTTCAGATACCAAAAAGATGGGCAAATTCCGTACCGTACCTTACCTTAGGCTTAGATATATATCACTACGCAATTACTGATGATGCATATTTGGACACCAGCAATTGACTGGACTAAAAAAAATTTCACTTGAAGAATACTAAGGTATTTTATATTTCAGTTTGTAATATACTATGCATGTGTTAATTCCTTAATTAACAAGTGACGTCTGTGTCTAATTCTTGAAGAAATACCAACAAAAGTTTGAAACTTCACAAATATAATCCTATATTGTGCTTCGGAAGAGTCTTCCCCCAGAAAAGCCCTATGAAGGATGATATAATAGATGCCATTATGTTTCTACGATGCAATACATAATCAATTTGAACTCTTATGTTTGGTTAAAAGAAGTTGCTATTGGAAAATATTTTCCTATAGCCTAGGCTACAAGCTTTATTTCATTAATGTCGAGAAAAAAGATTTAGTTTATTTTATTACATCTTACATACATACATACATACATACATACATATACAAAGGCACTTCCCCCAATTTTGGGGGGTAGCCGACATCAACAAAGAAACAAAACAAAAAAGGGGACCTCTACTCTCTACGTTCCTCCAGCCTAACAAGGGACTCAACCGAGTTCAGCTGGTACTGCTAGGGTGCCACAGCCCAACCTCCCACATTATCCACCACAGATGAAGCTTCATAATGTTGAATCCCCTACTGCTGCCACCTCCGCGGTCATCTAAGGCATCGGAGGCAGCAGCAGGGCCTACCGGAACTGCGTCACAATCGCTCGCCATTCATTCCTATTTCTAGCACGCTCTCTTGCCTCTCTCACATCTATCCTCCTATCATCTTAACTTTAGTTTATGAATGTTGAGAAAAAATATTTAGTTTATTTTCTTACATCGTAACTTTAGTTTATCAATGTCGAGAAAAAAAGATTTATCTTATTTTATTACATCGTAACTTTTGAATGTTGAGAAAAAAAATAGTTTATTTTATTACATGGTAACATCAGGCAATGCTTTTAAGTTCTATTAATGGTTAGATTATT
This sequence comes from Palaemon carinicauda, assembly GCF_036898095.1. Taxonomy (NCBI): domain Eukaryota; kingdom Metazoa; phylum Arthropoda; class Malacostraca; order Decapoda; family Palaemonidae; genus Palaemon; species Palaemon carinicauda. The sequence continues at coordinate 73,095,741 of NC_090727.1, read as the reverse complement.
GTATGTTTATTCCTAATAAAATCCTTAAAAGAGGAAGTGATGGTTTCAACAATATTATTATTATTATCCAAAGAGTCATAATACTGGGAAATATTTTGAATATTATTTCATACACTATATTTCATGTACTAAATATACGGTATAGTTTCATGGCAAAACATGTTTTATGAATCCAAAAGTGAATACTCTTGGTCTTGTATTAAAAACAAAGGAACAGTATTAAATATTACTACAAATATCCTTAGCAGCAGCAGCCATATTAGTACGGTATAGGTACGGAATTACGGTACGGTATTTTTTCCGTACTGTACGGTACGGAAAAGTTATTGATAGTACGGTATGAAATTACGGTACGGTATTTTAGCCGGGTACGGAGCACGGAAAAACATTCCGTACCGTACCGTACTACCAGCCTTGATCCACAGGCATTGTCTCCTACCTCTCACAAGAAATAACTAAGAAATGTAGATTGAGGGCTAGAACAGCCTGCCTGAAACTAAGTTCAACTTAACAATTAACACTAGACTTTTGGTTTTAAGATGTGCAATTCCAAACCTATAGTGTACTACACAAACACAAACTTTCTAATTGAACAAATTCAATGTAACAAATCAAATTGACAATAGTTTCCTCTGTTACAGTGATAAAGAGGGCAATTTTGTAAAACATACTAAAGCACAAAGGTAATTAAGTAAAATGGGACATATTTTCCAATAAGACATCCCCTATCAGAGGTTTTAAGATAATAAACTCGAGAAGATAGCTGTTAGTTAAAATAAAAAATAAAACCTTACGTCAACAAATACAGAACAGTACTGTATATTATAAACAGTACTATATTGGATCCATCTCTCTGGATACGGTTCACTTTCTCTCCGCCTTCACATACACTGAATAGTCTAGCCCAGTGGTTCCCAACCTGGGGGAAATTTCCCCCTGGGGGGAAATTTGAAGCTACCAGGGGGGAAATTTCCCCCTGGGGGGAAATTTGAAGCTACCAGGGGGGAAATAATTACACTACCTACTAACTAAAAAAAATATCAGGTGATAAAGCTAGCCCTGATATTGATACACTGGTGGACAAGAAGCAGCCTCAACTTTTTCACTAATTCAATTTTGAAGTAGAAGAATAAACCAAAGTCCTTTTATTTTGCTACTTGCCGCTCTCCATATACTGATAAACAAATAGTTACAGAATAAAATGGATAGAGAGCGGTTAGTAACAACTAACCTCATAGCTCTATGGGTATGCAGTAGTTGTTACTAACCGCTCTCTATCCATTTTACTCTAACTATTGTTTATCAGTATATTTGTATAATGGAAAAACAAATTAGTAAGTTGACACAGTGTGTTTCAACTACTCTTTCCCTCATACACATGAAGGGGGAAATCTGGAGGGTTGCACTGGGTGCAGGGGGGAAATGACAGGAAAAAGGTTGGGAACCACTGGTCTAGCCTATTCTTTACAGATTCTCCTCTGTCCTCATACACCTGACAACACTGAGATTACCAAACAATTCTTCTTCACTTAAGGGGTTAACCACTGCACTGTAATTGTTCAGTGGCTACTTTCCTCTTGGTAAGGGTAGAAGAGACTCTTTAGTTATGGTAAGCAGTTCTTCTAGGAGGACACTCCAAAATCAAACAATTGTTCTCTAGTCTTGGATAGTGCCATAGCCTCTGTACCATGGTCTTCCACTGCCTCTTGGGTTAAAGTTTTCTTGGGGGTATACTCAGGCACACTATTCTATCTAATTTCCATTCCTCTTGTTTTGTTAAAGTTTTTATAGTTTATATAGGAAATATGTTATTTTCATTAGTAAAATAAATTTTTGAATATACTTACCCGATAATCATGTAGCTGTCAACTCTGTTGCCGACAGAAATCTACGGTCGGGATACGCCAGCGATCGCTATACAGGTGGGGGTGTACACAACAGCGCCATCTGTGGTCAGGTACTCCAGTACTTCTTGTCAACACCACCTCAATTTTTTCCTCGGTCCACTGGTTCTCTATGGGGAGGAAGGGTGGGTCAATTAAATCATGATTATCGGGTAAGTATATTCAAAAATTTATTTTACTAATGAAAATAACATTTTTCAATATTAATCTTACCCGATAATCATGTAGCTGATTCACACCCAGGGTGGTGGGTGGAGACCAGCATACATGTTAACAAAGAAGCTAAGTATCCCGTATTTTATTTTATTAGTTATTCAAAAATAACATAAAATAAATAAGTACCTGGTAAGGAAGACGACTTGAACCATTACTCTGCCTTTATTAAGTACGTCTTCCTTACTGAGCGTAGCGGTCCTCTTAGGATGCTGAACGACTCTTAGGTGCTGAAGTATAAAGGGCTGCAACCCATACTAAAGGACCTCATCACAACCTTTAACCTCGGCGCTTCTCAAGAAAGAATTGACCACCCGCTAAATCAACAAGGATGTGGAAGGCTTCTTAGCCGACCGTACAACCCATAAAAAGTATTCAAGAGAAAGGTTAAAAAGGTTATGGGATTATGGGAATGTAGTGGCTGAGCCCCCGCCTACTACTGCATTCGTTGCTACGAATGGTCCCAGGGTGTAGCAGTTCTCGTAAAGAGACTGGACATCTTTGAGATAGAATGATGCGAACACTGACTTGCTTCTCCAATAGGTTGCATCCATAACACTCTGCAGAGAACGGTTCTGTTTGAAGGCCACTGAAGTAGCCACAGCTCTCACTTCATGTGTCCTTACCTTCAGCAAAGCAAGGTCTTCTTCCTTCAGATGAGAATGTGCTTCCCTAATCAGGAGCCTGAATTAGTAAGAAACTGAGTTCTTAGACCTTGGAAGAGAAGGCTTCTTGATAGCACACCATAAGGCTTCTGATTGTCCTCGTAAAGGTTATGACCTTTTTAGATAGTACCTAAGAGCTCTAACTGGGCAAAGAACTCTCTCCAGTTCGTTCCCCACCAAGTTGGACAGGCTTGGGATCTCGAACGACTTAGGCCAAGGACGTGAAGGAAGCTCGTTTTAGCAAAAAACCGAGCTGCAAGGAACATGTAGCCGTTTCAGATGTGAAAACTATGTTCCTGCTGAAGGCGTGGATCTCACTTACTCTTTTAGCTGTTGTCAAGCACACGAGGAAAAGAGTTTTTAATGTGAGGTCCTTAAAAGAGGCTGATTGGAGAGGTTCAAATCTTGATGACATAAGGAACCTTAGGACCACGTCTAGATTCCAGCCTGGAGTGGACAACCGACGTTCATTTGAGGTCTCAAAAGACCTAAGGAGGTCCTGTAGATCTTTGTTGGTGGAAAGATCCAAGCCTCTGTGGCGGAAAACCGCTGCCAACATACTTCTGTAACCCTTGATCGTAGGAGCTGAAAGGGATCTTACGTTCCTTAGATGTAACAGGAAGTCAGCAATCTGGGTTACAGTGGTACTGGTTGAGGAAACTGCATTGGCCTTGTACCAGCTTCGGAAGATTTCCCCTTTAGACTGATAGACTCTGAGAGTGGATGTCCTCCTTGCTCTGGCAATCGCTCTGGCTGCCTCCTTCGAAAAGCCCCTAGCTCTTGAGAGTCTTTCGAAAGTCTGAAGGCAGTCATACGAAGAGCGTGGAGGTTTGGGTGTACCTTCTTTACGTGAGGTAGACGTAGAAGGTCCACTCCTAGAGGAAGAGTCCTGGGAATGTCGACCAGCCATTGCAGTACCTCTAAGAACCATTCTCTCGCGGGCCAGAGCGGAGCCAACCAACGTCAGCCGTGTCCCTTTGCGAGAGGCGAACTTCTGAAGTACCCTGTTGACAATCTTGAACGGCGGGAATGCATACAGGTCGAGATGGGACCAATCCAGCAGAAAAGCATCCACGTGAACTGCTGCTGGGTCTGGAATCGGAGAACAATACAACGGGAGCCTCTAGGTTATCGAGGTAGCGAACAGATCTATGGTTGGATGACCCCACAGGGCCCAAAGTCTGCTGCAAACATTCTTGTGAAGGGTCCACTCTGTGGGGATGACCTGACCCTTCCGGCTGAGGCGATCTGCCATGACATTCATATCGCCCTGAATGAACCTCGTTACCAGCGTGAGCTTTCGATCTTTTGACCAGATGAGGAGGTCCCTTGCGATCTAGAACAACTTCCACGAATGAGTCCCTCCCTGCTTGGAGATGTAAGCCAAGGCTGTGGTGTTGTCAGAGTCCACCTCCACCACCTTGTTAAGCTGGAGGGACTTGAAGTTTATCAAGGCCAGATGAACCGCCAACAGCTCCTTGCAATTGATGTGAAGTGTCCTTTGCTCCTGATTCCATGTCCCGAGCATTCCTGTCCGTCCAAAGTCGCACCCCAGCCCGTGTCTGATGCGTCAGAGAAGAGACGGCGGTCGGGTTTCTGAACAGCCAAAGGTAGACTTCCTTGAGAAGAAAGCTGTTCTTTCACCACGTGAGAGTAGACCTCCTCTCTTCGGAAACAGGAACTGAGACCGTCTCTAGCGTCATGTCCTTTATCCAGTGAGCAGCTAGATGATACTGAAGGGGGCGGAGGTGGCGTCTCCCTAACTCGATGAACAGGGCCAGCGATGAAAGTGTCCCTGTTAGACTCATCCACTACCTGACTGAGCATTGGTTCCTTCTCAGCATGCTCTGGATGCATTCTAGGGCTTGGTAGATCCTTGGGGCCGACGGAAAAGCCCGAAAAGCTCGACTCTGAAGATCCATACCCAGGTAGACAATGGTCTGGGATGGGACGAGCTGGGACTCCTCAAAATTGACCAGGAGGCCCAGTTCCTTGGTCAGATCCATAGTCCATCTGAGAATCTCCAGACAGCGACGACTTGTGGGAGCTCTTAAAAGCCAGTCGTCTGACGGAGCCGGACACAAGATCATGGTACTGCTGCACAGTCTGTGAACTGTCAACCATGGGGAAGCGAGGAAGTACAGCGACAACCCGAAACTGTCTAGACTGTCTGGGTCGTACAGACAACTCCTTATCGGGTTGCTGAGGTTGCCGCACTGCGTCACAACAAGTCACTTCTGCTGGTTGTTGAACGTCTTCCCAGTGACACACTGACTCCGTAAACAAAAAATCCTCTAACAAGGACTAAGCTTGGACTGCATGTCTTGCAACAAAGCTCAAGGTCTATGGGAGCAGGTGTGGTAACAGACGGGGTTAGCGACTGAAGTGGAACCATTACCCTCCCTGGAAGCATGTTATGCTTAAATAAAAGTCCATAGGAGGCTAAGCAGCTAAAGGCTCCTCTCCAAATGACAGAGTCCTCAAGGGAATATCAGAAGGAGGGAGAGTAGCACTTTCTCATCTACAGGAACCATATCCGAGAAAAGCTAAGTTCTCTCAGTGAGGGTTTCACTGGTGCAAAAGCAGCAGACCAGAAGGCAACGTTATGAAACTGCTTGACAGTCTTGTGAGTTGGCAACAACCAAAGATGTGTGACTGAGGAGCATGCGGTAAGGTATGCAGAGCATGCTGTATGCAGAGCATGCTGTATGTAGAGCATGCTGTAAGGTAAGCAGAGCATGTTGCATGGCGTGCGGATTATACTGCATGGGATGAGGCTCATGCTGCATGGGATGAGGCTCATGCTGCATGGTATGAGGCTCATGCTGCATGGGATGAGGCTCATGCTGCAAGGGATGAGGCTCATGCCGCATGCGTTGAGGAGGATGCCGCATAGTATGAGGCTCCTGCCTCATGGGTTGAGGCGGTTGCCGCATAGCATGAGGCTCCTGCCTCATGGTTTGAGGAGGATGCCGCATAGCATGAGGCTCCTCATAGCATGAGGCTCCTGCCTCATGGGTTGAGGAGGATGCCGCATAGCATGAGGCTCCTGCCTCATGGGTTGAGGAGGATGCCGCATAGCATGAGGCTCCTGCCTCATGGGTAGAGGAGGTTGCCGCATAGCATGAGGCTCCTGCCTCATGGGTTGAGGAGGATGCCGCATAGCATGAGGCTCCTCATAGCATGAGGTCCCTGCCTCATGGGTTGAGGAGGATGCCGCAAAGCATGAGGCTCCTCATAGCATGAGGCTCCTGCCTCATGGGTTGAGGAGGATGCCGCATAGCATGAGGCTCCTGCCTCATGGTTTGAGGAGGATGCCGCATAGCATGAGGCTCCTGCCTCATGGGTAGAGGAGGTTGCTGCATAGCATGAGGCTCCTGCCTCATGGGTTGAGGAGGATGCCCATAGCATGAGGCTCCTCATAGCATGAGGCTCCTGCCTCATGGGTAGAGGAGGTTGCCGCATAGTATGAGGCTGCTGCCTCATGGGTGGAGGAGGTTGCCGCAACGCATGAGGCTCCTGCCTCATGGGTGGAGGAGGTTGCCGCAACGCATGAGGCTCCTGCCTCAAGGGTTGAGGAGGTTGCCGCATAGCAAGAGGCTCCTGCCTCAAGGAGCCTCAACATCATACGTCTGGCAGGGTGGACTGCGCAGAGGTGGAGGAGCGCTCGCAGGAGGAGATGTGCTAACCTTCTCTGCCTGAAACTCCTGCATCAAAACCGCAAGCTGAGACTGCATTGTCTGCAGCATAGACCACTAGGGTCTATGAAAGACAACAACAAACGGAGCTACTGTCCGTTGAGACTGAGGGTCTAAAACAGCTGGTGCGGCAACAGACGGAGTTACTGCCTGTTGCGGTACCACCTTGCCTCTCTGTGAGGTGTGCAGTTGTCATACTGCAGCAAGTCCGAACTGACCCAGTGCTAATGGCTACGCCTAGGAGTTGGACTTGCGCGGAAGGGACCGACTTGCACTTAAAAGCTGCAAGATTTGGTCCATGGTTTCTGCGAGAAACCTCTTCCGCAGACGAGGAATAAATGGGCTCTCTCGTCTTTGTGTGGGTGGGGTGATCACGTCGGCTACGTGAGTTGGTTACACCCGAAACCACGGAGGGAAACGTCTGTTCGTCGATCAAGGCCTGATGAACCCATAAGTCCTTCGACGTTACTTCTCCCCTGGGCTTGGGAGCTTGTAAGAGGTCCCAGACTAGGCGAACAACTGGCACGAACAGACGAACCCTCGAACGCAACACTGTAACACTTTGCGCTTATCACTTTATCACTTTTGATTTTCTGTTTGCACTTATTTCACTGAACTCGAAACTTTAAGTGGTTTGTACCTGAAACACGCAATTCTATCCTTCATTAAAAGTTAGTAATTGCGAAAACAGTATTACAATGTAACAGAAAAACATAATGAAAGATAAATAATTCAGTGGCTGGAAAAGAGACTAAACACTAGATCAAATAAACTACGTTTAAAATCTCTCACCGCATAAAGCCTGGGAACAAGAATAAAACTCTAGAAACGTTTACCTTCTTCCCCTAAAGAGACTAGGGAGAAGAGCAAAAACGATAACGTTACCCGCTTGAACGAAACGTTTACCCTCCTCTCTCTCCCTCCGTCTCTACCTCTCTCTCTCTCTCTTTTGACTTAGAACCTGAGAGATGAGCCCAATTATATCGTTAAAACATATTATTGTTAAAGGAAAAAAACTGAAAGATTTCCCAAATAAAAAGTTCCTTTATTAGAATTAAAACCATTTAAGCTAAGAAAGAATGAACAAAACGCTAGAATCGGTTTACTCTTACTGCAACGTGAAACCGTGAATACTCTCTCTCTATCGTAACGATAGAGCGCAAGTTGAACGTTCTGAACGTCAACAACTGCAGAGACAAAACAAAACGTTAGTTCAACTTTGAAAACAGTACGAGACTATCAAAGAAATTCTTTCAAAAACATTAAAATAGCATAAAATGTTAACAGGTAAAAACGAAATGACGGGCTCAATGTTAATTAACTTCGGTTCCAAGAAAAGACCGCCTACTATTAGGAAAGGTCGCATATAAACAAAACATAAAAATTAATTTTAATAAGTTTATAATAAAAGGAAGTTAATCGAAGAGGCCTATAAAAGGCGGAGAGATATAAAATAAATCTATAACTTTGTTAAGCAAAATTAAGAAAGAGAGTCTATACTCTCTTCGACACCAACACTTCCGTCTAAGGGAAGGGTCGGCCATTTAAAAGTGAAAGAGAGTTCATACTCTCTTCGTCACCAAAATAAAATCAAATTAATTCCAAAAAACTTGCTAAGCTAATGATAAAGCTTCCTGAATAGCGAAGGCTAAACTCTAGAGCAAATACATCACCAAATCGTGAACAATAACTCCAGAATCAACAGCGTATCCATGTAGGTCTAGCCGGAGGCACGACAGAGGAAAAATTGAGGTGGTGTTGACAAGAAGTACTGGAGTACCTGACCACAGATGGCGCTGTTGTGTACACCCCCACCTGTATAGCGATCGCTGGCGTATCCCGACCGTAGATTTCTGTCGGCAACAGAGTTGACAGCTACATGATTATCGGGTAAGATTAATATTGAAAAATTTATTTTAATGTTGTTACTGTTCTTAAAAATTTTTATTTTTTTTCCTTTCCTCACTGGGCTATATTTCCTATTGGGACCCCTGGGCCTATAGCATCTTGCTTTTCCAACTACGGTTGTAGCTTAGCAAGTAATAATAATAATAATAATAATAATAATAATAATAATAATAATAATAATAATAATAACATAGGATGGATAATCTTTGTAATCTTGTACTTTTCCAATAAAAAATGAAATGGATAAACTTAACCTATCCAAACTAACTCTTGTTGCCGAAACATTTATCTTATTTGCACTTATCAAAATAAATATTCCATTGCCTTTTGGGATCTAAGACAAACAATCTAGAAGACTATGAAAAAATATGGTAGACATGCAGTAAGATGAAGCCCTTAGGGCATTTGAAAGAACCGACCTCAAAAAGAGTTTTGATAAGATAAATTTTGTAAGGCAACCTCCTTGGACACAAAAACAACAAAGGCTGTAAATTTGTATACCACTCCCCCTGAGGACAAAAAGCAACTACCAGTCATCCTACTCTTTGCAGATACCATAACTTGTCACATCACAAATTATGAAGAACGGAGAAAAACATACAGATCCAGATTTGCCCATCCCTCTAATAGGGCATCCTTCTACCATGCTAAGAGATCTGGAACTGGTAAGCAAAAGTCCTCTCTGCTTCATATTTTTGGTTTGAAATTTTACATACAACATACTAAAAGGGGAAATATTGCATATATCCTACATAGGCAAACTTGAATGGTTTTATATATAGTCATTGTACAGCGCACACTTTTGGTGCAAGCTGGTATAGTAACTAAAGCTTGGCAAAAAGGTTTATGTACTTAACATACAAAATATAGGTAAGCAGGTGGGAAAACCACACACTCACTTGACTGTTGCTATACTATACGCTTCCTTTCATTCAGCAACACAGACTAACTATAGGGGTGGTTTGAGAAAGGACTATGCTAAAGACTTAATTTTTGTACATCTAAGAAAATCATAAAATTTTCTCTAATAAAATTTTTGATTTGTTCCTACTAGAATACAAACCTTTACTCCGTTGGGACGTATTGTCTGAAGAACATAACTGGCAGTGTTCTTTCTTCATGGAAAAATCTAAGTGTTGTTCTAAGAAGATACAAACAGAAACATCTTGAAGTTTTTTCTTTTTATCCTTACTTCTTCCACTGGGCAGGAGACAAGGGCATGTAGGGCAAAGATGGCACATTCTTGACCTCTGCAAAAATTAAAAGGTAAAATAAGGATCGATAAACAAAGTTGACAGTGCCCATACACTGTCCTTACTATGGTATCAACTTATAATAATCTAATCCCCCATAAATGGCTAACATCATTCTAACCATTCAAACACCATAAAATACAGTATCACTAGAAAAGCCAAATTTGTCATGAACAAGGAGTCAGTAATGTGTATCCATTTCAATACGAACCCTGCTAAAGAAGTATAGTGCTGTATAACAATAATGTAAAGATGTCTTATGAAAACATGAATGTTGAGCAAAATGATAAGCTTGTATTGTCTAAAGAACACCCAATTCTATACCCTTAAGCTTTAGTTTTGGGTTGATTTTCTTTCATTCATGAAATTTAGGTGCTATACCTAAGCAACTGAGCTTAAGGTTCTATTCAGTACCAGGATGCAAGTGGGGGGGAAAACTTTGCTTTCACAATTTCTCTCTGAAAATATTAAAAAGGTTAGACATCAAAACATCAGAAAGGAAGTGGATATGAAGGTAAAAAGGATAAAAATTATGTGCAAAAGGGGTTAAGGATGGATTTATGGATTAGGGCTATATAGTCCAGCACTGCGGACTGAGATCAATCAGTGCCGAAGTGAATCTACAGTAAAAATATAGTTACACTGCAAGTTAAAAACTAGAAGTTGGACGATACAAGCTTCTCAAAATACTTCAGTCATTTCTGATAGGCAGAGGGGGATTAGCGAGGAAATGCCAGATATGGTTCTGAGCCCTTTTCCTTTTATGCGATGTCAATGGTTTTACCTCTAAAACAGAAAAATCCTTAATTTTATGATTAGCCCTAAATGTGGATTTATTGTTTGCTATACCTAAAAAGGAATACAGTACTGTACATTAATCTAGTTGATGGCGAGTCTGTCTCATACACGCTCGGGTGTGTTGTTTGCTTTCTTGAAATAGGAGCCAGGTATTCTGTCAGCAGCCATGCACTGTTAGTGGAGCATTCAGCTGCTGCGTTAATTGAGACATGTACTTGTAGCAGCACATTCAGGCGGAATGCGTTCCCTCGCTGTGTATTCCAGTTTTATACCATAATTGGCAGATGCTTTTCTGTACCTGTCTGGGGAAAAGGATGTACAGGTTGCTTGTGCATCTACATCTGCAGGGAAAACTTTGCACTCCCACTTTGCCTAAAAGATCATTCTTTCTGTTCTTTTTGTACTTGAACACATGAAGATTCTGGAAGTGTTGATGCTTTTTCTAGGAGAACATTTTCTTAGTGGAAAACTTATTATTTGGGACTTCAAGTGTTACTGGTAGGCCAGACTCACTATGGGACTTCACTGGAGAAAATATAACTTCTAGAATCATAAGGGGTAATAGATACCCTATGTCCATTCACCGAATGGTGCGTAGACTGTGTTGGCGTATCATTAGTGGGTATATGATCTATATTAACAGGAGAAATCTCCTTGTTCCCGAACATCTGAAATAAAAAGTTGTTCCCCCGAACATAGCACACTTTTCGGTGGTGATAGAGACCTGATTTTCAAACTCTAGAGATATTAGCGGTTCCTGTAATGCATCCTGCTCTGGTTGGGTAATTTCCAAAGCGAGAGGGTCATAATCCCTCAGAGTATTCTCCCTCTCACTCAGGCACAATGCCAGATACCTCATCTATAAACACCTTTTTGATTGAATGGCTGCCATCCTTTGTTATTGGCGTCCGAGAACTAAGATGACGAATGATCTGACAGGGAAAATTCAGGCCTTGTAAGAGGAGGTTTTTGTTCCCTGCCCTCTTTGGAGAAAGAAGCAGAAGGGGAACTATCCTTACTGCCTGCTTTTACGGCGGCTACTAAATTTTTTCCCACTAGGAAGACGAACATTCCCTACAAATCTCAAAGAGGAAAGCACTGGAACATCTTTTACCTTGACATCCAGGGCATAAAGGATAGAGATCTACCTCCACCAGAATCATGGAGGTGCCATAAGGACAACCTTCAAGGCCTGGGCAAGATCTCATACATACTTTAGCAGCATTCATCACAAGGAATTGAATTTAAAAGCACAGCGTGGACAGCGGTCGAGCAGACGTCAGATTGTCACTACGACAGAGTTTGAAGTGATTATTGAGCCGCAAGCTCCTATGTGCTTAACCAGCACCAGTGGGACCACAGGGCAAGCATACAATGATGCCAGACCCAAGGGATTTTCTTAATTTTGGTCGCAGCAAGGCTGCAATAGTGTGTAACACAACTAGAGGGTTTGTCTTCTCATAGGAACAAACATTAAATGAAATAGGTGCATAATCAATACAAAATACCAAAGCGAGTTAATATATGATGCTGTACTTTTCTAGCAAAACTGGAATTTGAAATACGAAATAGACAAGTGCAGGGTATTTTGCCATTTTCTCTGAACAGTATGACTAATGGAGGTTTGGGCATACTAACTTATACATCAATCAACTAAATTGTAAACACTTTTGTCTATATCTATCGTTTACTTTTAGGAGACCGATGGCAAGTAACTGCGTGTGAGTTTGCATTTTCTTTTGGAAACTGTTCTGTTTTTTGTAATATTTAAAGATTAATAGGAATTTTTAACACGTCTTAATTGGCGTAGATTTTCAGACACTGAAATATGAACCAAGTTTGAAGTCTCTGTGACAACGATGTCCAAACTTATGGCTGATTATATGAATTGGACATTTTGCTTGACCGTGACCTTGACCTTTGACTTTGACCTTCCAAAATTGTATAAATTCCACCTTTTTACATAACAGTTAATTCATGCAAGTTTCATTACTCAACGATTATAATTGTGGCCAGGAAGCTGTTTACATACACTTACACACACAAAACTAACCCACAAGTATTTAAGTATAATTTCCTGGATGTTTTACATCAGCCCTTTCTCCATACCTTCGGCTTCACTTTTTGTATGACTACCGTCACAATAAGACAGGACGACATCTCGCAGACAGGAGTTATATCACAAAAATTTAGTAAAATTTAGTCTACCCTATTTTGGTAATTTATTATATCTAAAACACACTCCGTTCAATACATAACTACTGTTTCTCATCTGAAAGTAAAATATATCACCAAAATAATAACCTACAAGGTTAATGTGCACACCTCATCCATGCCCAGCTTGTAACATCTGGTGAGCAATGTGATAATGTTTGTTCACCAGCAAAACGACACAAAACTAAGAAAGACCATTTGTGGGATACGATATAAATTATAGACCATTATGATACTTTAAGTGTCCCATACAGATGGCATACACAGAACAACCATGTAACGCTTGCCAGAACAACGCAGCGATGAAATAATGTATAATACGAGCGTAGAGTGCCATAGCGGAACAAAGCCAACTTGTGGAACATGATAAGGTACTGACTAGGTACAGTAATTAGGATACATTATTGTCATACTGCATACAGTATACAGTATAAACTTCTTAGTTTTCTATCTAGTTATTTTGTATTTATGATGCATTTCTGATCATTACTACTGCTGCATATCATTAGTTTCCAGTGTCCCCTCACACTCAACACCCCGTTTCCCACTGGGATCCCACATTAGCTCATCACCTTTATATAGGATGCAGGTACAGGTAGATATCCACAGCAGCTGCACTATGAATCAGTTATAGTGTTGAACAACAAGATGAAAAAAAGGTTTTAAGATACATAATTTCACGCTAAATACATGAACACTCAACACTGCCAGCAAATATGACAAAACATGCACTGTATTCACATTTCTACAATCCTTTTGTCAAATAACTTATTGTACCATATGAACAATTTTCCTTCAAAATATTTTTATCTACTTATCCTCTTTTTTTTTCTAAGGATTAGAACCTATATGCCATTAGCAATTCCAGACCGACTTATATCCTAGAAAAAAAAATACACAGGGAAACAAATTCAGAAATACGACAGCCTATGGTCCTCCCACCTAACCTAATTTAGGACTTTGTATCCTACTGGAGGAAGTGTGTGGGGAGGATGGATTTTGGTTTCCCATCCGGCAAAGTGCACGTCACCCAGATTCTTATAACCCCGAACAACTATTTATTGAAGCCAACTACCTGCAGAATTATAATAAATTTCCTTTCCATGATACGTATTCACTGGCGTATTACATCCCTTTCAACACCAAGTATATAAGGGTAATGAATGAATTAATTTGGGTTTTTGGCATCCTGACATACTTAAGTCATTGACCCTGATAGCTTGTGTTATGTATAAACTATAATAGGGAATTCAATTCAAAACCGTAAAAGCAATGAGATCAGCCAATATTAACCAAAACGAAAGATACGAGAGGTTAAAATTTCTTTGTAAAAAGAATAGCAATAATAAACTACAGCATTGACAACATTCATATTAAACCCACCGTATCTTTCTTCGTAAGTGGAACACAGGGAACACAATCTTCACACGGGATACGAGAGTGTTTAAAAGTTTTGTAAAAAAAAAAAAAAAATGAATGGCAACACTAAAATACTACATTAATGACAGCACTCTCGTCTTAAACCAAAACGTACCTTTCTTCCTCAAAGGAGCACAACTTTCTATTAGGAAAAACACGAACAAAATGACGTTAAGTTTGCTGAACTTGAGCTTGACACTTCCGTTCAAGGCAATCTTCGATTGTAACTACCAAATGGTTCTAACTTCTTCTACGCCGAAATAATTACTCAAAGGTTGTTATAAGTTTCCACCAGAGCAAATGTGATACTATAAACTCTCAAGTTACATTTTTTTTATTACATGCACGACTTCACGTTGAGATTTCTATTACTGCCGTTGGAGAAATTATTTGTGTGTGTGTGAAAGTGTATATATGTAAATATATTGCGTATAAATGTAAAATGGGAAAGGATAAAAATAGTGTTAATTTCTGAGCGCGCGCACACACAAAAGAAGAAATTTTCCACCGTCCGAGTCCTTTCTCAAAGACTTAAAAGACATGAGGAAACAAAAAACCAAAAAGGAATAACAGTGAGCAATCGGAGTTTTGATCAAAGGCTACAGTTAAAACATTATCTCTAACTGGACGAAACATGAGAGAGAGAGAGAGAGAGAGAGAGAGAGAGAGAGAGAGAGAGAGAGAGAGAGAGAGCTCTCTGGTATCATTGACCTTCGTGAGAGAGAGAGAGAGAGAGAGAGAGAGAGAGAGAGAGAGAGAGAGAGAGAGAGAGTTCTCTGGCATCCTGACATCGAAGTCAATGATACTTCGATGTCAGGATGCAAGAGAACTCTCTCTCTCTCTCTCTCTCTCTCTCTCTCTCTCTCTCTCTCTCTCTCTCTCTCTCTCTCAGTGAACAATCAAAGTTTCGATCAAAGGCCACAGTTAATACATTATCTCTAACTGGACGAAACATGAGAGAGAGAGAGAGAGAGAAAGAGAGAGAGAGAGAGAGTTCTCTGGTATCATTGACCTTCGTGAGAGAGAGAGAGAGAGAGAGAGAGAGAGAGAGAGAGAGAGAGAGTTCTCTTGCATCCTGACATCGAAGTATCATTGACTTCGATGTCAGGATGCAGAGAACTCCTCTCTCTCTCTCTCTCTCTCTCTCTCTCTCTCTCTCTCTCTCTCTCTCTTTCTCACGAAGGTCAATGATACCAGAGAACTCTCTCTCTCTCTCTCCTCTCTCTCTCTCTCTCTCTCTCTCTCTCACGAAGGTCAATGATACCAGAGAACTCTCTCTCTCTCTCTCTCCTCTCTCTCTCTCTCTCTCTCTCTCTCTCTCTCTCTCTCTCATGTTTCGTTCACTTACAGATAATGTATTAACTGTGGCCTTTGATCGAAACTTTGATTGTTCACTGAGAGAGAGAGAGAGACTTGCTCCTTATTATATAGTGGAGATGTTATCATTTTCAATATTATTAGTAGCATTACCATTATCATTATTTTCCTTCGTAATCCCTTTAATTTCTAACACACTCTCGATCCTTCATTAAAATTTGACATATAAAGTTAAGTTTTCCTTCCCTTGATTAAAAATTTTTGAATTATAAAGAGATTATTTGCTGCTAATTAATACCTCTTTCGGTTGGAAAATAACTTAAGAAAACTTTTATTAGTTCTGAAATTAATTCTAGTTAAGTGTTAGAATTTTACAAAAACTGGGACAAAAGAGGTCTTAGCTTTTCCAGTTCAATGACCAAATTTTGCTAATCCAATTTCAAGGTTCGTTGACGCAGTTTTTTCCGAGAAACCCATGACCCAATGACCCCTCCTCCCCTTTTCCTCTCTACACAATTACAAGCTGTTATAATGTCATTTTCTGCATATATAATTATCTCCTACACCTATTGACGCAAAGGGTCTCGGTTAGATTTCACCAGTCATCTCTATCTTGAGTTTTTAAATCAATAATCCTCCATTCATCATCTAATTCATGCTTCATAGTCCTTAGTCATGTAGGCCTGGGTCTTCCAACTCTTACATTGCCTTGTTGAGCCCAGTTGAAAGTTTGGTGAACTAATCTCTCTTGGGGAGTGCATACAGCCACAATTATTTTTAGTAGCCTCTCCATAACTTCTTGAGGAGGTCGTATGCAGTTCATTTATTTAAGCAAACACAATATAAATTAGAGGGGCACTCAGTAGAGCGCAGACCTCCGGCGCTGCAGCTTATTTCTTGACCTTGACCTTTGACCTTAACACGTCTTAATTGGCGTATATTTTCACACACTCAAATATGAACCAAGTTTGAAGTCTCTGTGACAACGATGTCCAAACTTATGGCTGATTACGTGAATTGGACATTTTGCTTGACCGCGACCTTGACCTTTGATTTTGACCTTCCAAAGTTTTAAAATTTCCACCTTTTTTACAAAACAGTTAATTCATGCAAGGTTCATTACTCAACGATTATAATTGTGGCCAGGAAGCTGTTTACATACACTTACACACACAAAACTAACCCCCAAATTATACACACACAAACAGGAGGTATAACATAACCTCCTTCCAACTTCGTTGGCGGAGGGAAATATATAATACATCAAACAAAACACATCAAGGTTATGCGCATATCTTACTTTCCTTAAGGAATGTTTTTCTGGTCCTATGTTGCAGGGGAACCCTACTCTCTACAGGATCTTCACAGTAAGTTAATCGTATGCATTTCGAGGTATTCGGCATTTCACACCGCGTGTTACTTTTTTTATTGTCAAATCCACTTTATCAAAGCACTTCTAAAACAAGAAAGTCTTCACTTTCCTCTTGAAATTCTTAATATCTTCAGTCTGTCAGATGTCTAGTGGGAGCTTATCGTAGTCTTGGGGCCGCATATTTAAAGGCTCTAGAACCTACAGTAGACATATATATATCTTGGTTCCAATAATTTGAAGTCATCTGTAACTATTCTCGAGCCAACATAATTTGTTGGCTGCACAGTACGTAGCAATTCTCTCAGATATTTTTGACATCCAGTTCTGATAACTTGATGGGTTGTTGTACATATTTTAAACTCAATTCAAGTCTGAAGAATTCTTTATACCTTGGTCTTAATAATGAACACTTATAAAGCAAAACTACAACAGCACAGCTTTTCATTAATAACTACACTGCCCTCGTTCTCGTTTCTTCTTGACTGTCAAACGACTGGCAACTGTTCCACTCTATGCCTGGTTCTCGGTACGCCTTTGCAATTGGTAACTGTTCGTCTCTTTTTGTCTCTTCGCATCTGTTTATGATTCCAAATCTTTTCCTCTTTTTATTACTGGTCTTTGCTACTGTTTTCGATTCCAAATCTGTTCATCTCTATGTGACTGGTCTTTACAACTGTTTATGACTCCAAATCTGTTCTTCTAAATGTGCCTGGTCTTCACAACTGTTAACGATTCCAAATCTGTTCATCTCTATGTGCCTGGGCTTTACAACTGTTTATGATCCCAAGTCTTTTCCTCTTTTTATTCCTGATCTTGACAACTGTTTATGATCCCAAGACTTTTCCTCTTTTTTATTCTTGGTCTTTACAACTGTTTATGATCCCAAGTCTTTTCCTCTTTTTATTCCTGATCTTGACAACTGTTTATAATCCCAAGTCTTTTCCTCTTTTTATTCCTGGTCTTTACAACTGTTTATGATCCCAAGTCTTTTCCTCTTTTTATTCCTGGTCTTTACAACTGTTTATGATTCCAAGTCTTTTCCTCTTTTTATTCCTGGTCTTTACAACTGTTTATGATTCCAAGTCTTTTCCTCTTTTTATTCCCGGTCTTTACAACTGTTTAAGATTCCAAGTCTTTTCCTCTTTCTTTTCCTGGTCTTTACAACTGTTTATGATCCCAAGTCTTTTCCTCTTTTTATTCCTGATCTTTACAACTGTTTATGATCCCAAGTCTTTTCCTCTTTTCATTCCTGGTCTTTACAACTGTTTATGATCCCAAGTCTTTTCCTCTTTTTATTCCTGGTCTTTACAACTGTTTATGATCCCAAGTCTTTTCCTCTTTTTATTCCTGATCTTTACAACTGTTAATGATTCCAAATCTCATCATCTCTCTATGTTTAGTTCCTAGGACGTCTTTCCAACTGTTTATGATTCCAAACATTTTCCTCTTTGTGTGCCTGGTCTTTACAACTGTTTATAATTCCAAGTCTTTTCCTCTTTCCTTTTCTGGTCTTTAGGACTGTTTATGATCTCAAGTCTTTTCATCTTTTTATTCCTGATCTTTACAACTGTTTATGATCCCAAGTCTTTTCCTCTTTTCATTATTGGTCTTTACAACTGTTTATGATTCCAAGTCTTTTCCTCTTTCTTTTCCTGGTCTTTACAACTGTTTAAGATCCCAAGTCTTTTCCTCTTTTTATTCCTGACCTTTACAACTGTTTAAGATCCCAAGTCTTTTCCTCTTTTTATTCCTGATCAGTACAACTGTTTACGATCCCAAGTCTTTTCCTCTTTTTATTCCAGATCTTGACAACTGTTTATGATCCCAAGTCTTTTCCTCTTTTTTATTCCTGATCTTGACAACTGTTTATGATCCCAAGACTTTTCCTCTTTTTATTCCAGATCTTGACAACTGTTTATGATCCCAAGTCTTTTCCTCTTTTTATTCATGATCTTTACAACTGTTTATGATCCCAAGTCTTTTCCTCTTTTTATTCCTGATCTTTACAACTGTTTATGATCCCAGGTCTTTTCCTCTTTTTATTCCTGATCTTTACAACTGTTTATGATCCCAGGTCTTTTCCTCTTTTTATTCCTGATCTTTACAACTGTTTATGATCCCTAGTCTTTTCCTCTTTTTATTCCTGATCTTTACAACTGTTTATGATCCCAAGTCTTTTCCTCTTTTTATTCATGATCTTTACAACTGTGTATGATCCCAAGACTTTTCCTCTTTTTATTCCAGATCTTGACAACTGTTTATGATCCCAAGTCTTTTCCTCTTTTTATTCATGATCTTTACAACTGTTTATGATCCCAAGTCTTTTCCTCTTTTTATTCCTGATCTTGACAACTGTTTATGATCCCAAGACTTTTCCTCTTTTTATTCCAGATCTTGACAACTGTTTATGATCCCAAGTCTTTTCCTCTTTTTATTCATGATCTTTACAACTGTTTATGATCCCAAGTCTTTTCCTCTTTTTATTCCTGATCTTGACAACTGTTTATGATCCCAAGACTTTTCCTCTTTTTATTCCAGATCTTGACAACTGTTTATGATCCCAAGTCTTTTCCTCTTTTTATTCCTGATCTTTACAACTGTTTATGATCCCAAGTCTTTTCCTCTTTTTATTCCTGATCTTGACAACTGTTTATGATCCCAAGACTTTTCCTCTTTTTATTCCAGATCTTGACAACTGTTTATGATCCCAAGTCTTTTCCTCTTTTTATTCATGATCTTTACAACTGTTTATGATCCCAAGTCTTTTCCTCTTTTTATTCCTGATCTTTACAAACTGTTTATGATCCCAAGACTTTTCCTCTTTTTATTCCTGATCTTTACAACTGTTTATGATCCCAAGACTTTTCCTCTTTTTATTCCTGATCTTTACAACTGTTTATGATCCCAAGACTTTTCCTCTTTTTATTCCAGATCTTGACAACTGTTTATGATCCCAAGTCTTTTCCTCTTTTTATTCCAGATCTTGACAACTGTTTATGATCCCAAGTCTTTTCCTCTTTTTATTCCTGATCTTGACAACTGTTTATGATCCCAAGACTTTTCCTCTTTTTATTCCAGATCTTGACAACTGTTTATGATCCCAAGTCTTTTCCTCTTTTTATTCATGATCTTTACAACTGTTTATGATCCCAAGTCTTTTCCTCTTTTTATTCCAGATCTTGACAACTGTTTATGATCCCAAGTCTTTTCCTCTTTTTATTCCTGATCTTGACAACTGTTTATGATCCCAAGACTTTTCCTCTTTTTATTCCAGATCTTTACAACTGTTTATCATCCCAAGTCTTTTCCTCTTTTTATTCCTGATCTTGACAACTGTTTATGATCCCAAGACTTTTCCTCTTTTTATTCCAGATCTTGACAACTGTTTATGATCCCAAGTCTTTTCCTCTTTTTATTCATGATCTTTACAACTGTTTATGATCCCAAGTCTTTTCCTCATTTTATTCCTGATCTTTACAACTGTTTATGATCCCAAGTCTTTTCCTCTTTTTATTCCTGATCTTTACAACTGTTTATGATTCCAAATCCCATCATCTCTCTGTGTTTAGTTCCTAGGACGTCTTTCCAACGGTTTATGATTCCAAACATTTTCCTCTTTGTGTGCCTGGTCTTTACAACTGTTTATAATTCCAAG
>NC_090727.1:73064189-73074825 GCF_036898095.1 Palaemon carinicauda | reverse complement strand
TATTTATAATGGCGGATAACTCGAATGTATATATGTTAAGTATGGTAGGGTGTTTTATATATGACCCTGATTCCTGTTCCAGCGCATTTTATATATGACCCTGATTCCTGTTCCAGCGCAACTTCTTGTTGCTTAATTATTGTATGAGGTTTGTTTGACAATTAAACAACCATTGAAAGTTATAAGAGTATGCGACCCTAATACCCATAGGTTATGTTGAACGTATGATGGGATGAAGGTTGTAGCTGACGTTTGGTCATTTATAAGAAATTGTGTAAGAGATGGAAAGGAAAAGGGTGGAACTGAAGTGGGAATCCGATGCAGAGTAAAAACTTAAAACGAAATTGAAGTGATAAATATATGAATAGTTTATTCTAATCTTAGGAAAAGGCTGCCATATGTTAAGAAGTCATTGCAGACATAAATAGACAGCGAGTATATGATGGCTGGATTAATACTATAAATAACTGACCACATATTTTACTTTTAATATTCATCACTCTCGACAAACAGGTCATCTTCCCCATCACTGTTACCTTCTGCACTTACCAAATACGGTATAACCGTCAAAGAAGCAAGAACATCGATTACGATTGTTTGCATAAACGATCAAACTTTACTCGGCATATAATTTTTATTAATCTGTCATTAATTCGTCATACTTGTGTCTGGCTTCATATACCGTGTAGCCGAGAGAGAGAGAGAGAGAGAGAGAGAGAGAGAGAGAGAGAGAGAGAGAGAGAGAGAGAGAGAGAGAGAGAGAGAGAGAGGGGGGGATGAGGAAGGGGGTAAGGGAGGTATGGAGGAGAAAGAGGTAGGGGGATAAGGAGGGGGGTAAGAGGGGAGGAAAGGGAGTAGGGGATGCCAGGAGTTTTGGTAGTGGGTGGATAGACGTCACAAATACGTCACGCCTGACCTGTTCGAATGTGTAGTAGCTCACGCAGGTTTTTGACTTCATAGTCAAGAGTAAACGCCATAATTAGCCGCATTTGACAGTGTACAATAGTGTTAAAAATTAGCGGAGTGTGTGAAACACTCTGTGCTAAAGCATCATGTTGATCCGAGTCTTCGTTTCAAAGATATTTGCGAAAAACAGTATGTCATAGGGTGTGATATGCATAGTAGAGACCTAAGATGTTACCGTTATACATCTTTTCAACTAACTATAAACTATGTTAGAGCTTCCTGCCCCCTACAGGGAAGAGTCCTACTAGACTCTGGAAAGTCTCGAAGAGTACATATATCTATGTATGAATACCAGGCAAGCTAATATAGTGGTCTCGCCCTATATTAAGTAAAGCATAGTTTGTATAGAACCACTGCGTCAATATATATTGACCAGTAATCCGCACAATACTTGTATTGGACAAAGGTTTATATCCGCATAGGAAGAAACTAATAAAACCGCCCTCGTCCCTTTATGGGACGGAGTCCTCCCATTAGGGGACTTACATAAACCAATGCAACATAGCTTGCATAACAGAACAATTCTATCAGAATTATCCCAGATAAGATACATAGAATTAAAATGCTCAATTATACCAATAAATTGACACAGGTGAAAGAGACGCAAGGTTCTCAAGAACAAGTTTATTGACAGATAATAAACAGACAGGTTAACAACAAATATATATATTTATATAAAAGAGGGTAACCCAAAACTTTAAGCATAAGTATGATAGTAAACAGAACTTGTTTATCTGAAAGAAAAACCATTAAACACCACTTTAATAAGATACCAAGGTATCAAGTCATAAAAAATCTGTATTACAAATCAATCACATTAGCGTTAGAAACGCTTGGCACACATGTCTGAACTTATGCAAGGTTCACCTTTGAAAGAAGGAACAGTCTATATGGGCACTTGGTGCCCTCATTTAGTTTGTAGTACAGTATGTACCTACACACTCACCCTGGACTTAATCGTCCCAATTAAGACCACTGTTCCTCGCAGAGTTAAACAGTAGGGTTAACTACACGACCCACTGCTACCACAGATCTCTTAAGTTCCTCTACTTGCTTCGCATAGTGGCGAAAGAACACCATGGAAGACTTCCAGCCCGTGTATGAACGGAGATGTTCAAAATCCATACAATTAAAGAAATTTAGGGATGAGGCAACTTTCCTCGGATCGTGACCTGCGGGTGTACTGTCAGGATCCGCTCTGCGAATAAAATATGTCATTTTCGCTCTGAGTTGATTCAGAGATAAATTTGAGCCTGATGTTTCTCCCCTGAATAGTTGACTACCCTTGAAGTCTGAAGTTCTACGAAGATAGACCTTTAGGCATTCTACTGGACATAGAGATGCATCTTCTTTCAGAGGGCAGATTCTCCATGGACCCCACCTGTTGGTGGGTAACTCATTCTTGGCGAGAAACGTAGGATCCGGAAACAGGTTCAGCTCCCCCCCATCCAGGAACTGAACACGACCTGCCTCTCTCGAGAGGGCTACGATCTCACTAACCCTGGCCCCGGACGCGAGTGCAAATAGGAAAATAACTTTTTGCGTCAAATCCTTTAACGCACATTCTTCATTGCTCAACAGGGAGGCGAAATAAAGAACTTTGTCTAAAGACCATGAGATGGGCTTTGGAGGTGGTGAAGGTCTGAGCCTAGAGCAAGCTTTCGGAACTTTATTAAAGATCTCGTTACCTAGGTCGATCTGGAAGGCAAATAAAATGGGTCTCATCAAAGCCGATTTACACACTGAAATCGTGTTAGCTGCCAATCCTTGGCCATGGAGGTGGATGAAGAAAGATAAGCAGAAGTCTGTTGAGATCTCCTGCGGATTCTTTGCCTTTACAAAGGCCACCCATTTTCTCCAAGATGACTCATATTGCCTTCTAGTCGATTTGCACTTGTATTCCTCTAGGAAGTCTATGCTGGCTTTCGAAATCCCGAAACGCTTTCTCACCGCTAGGGCGAGAAAATCATGAGCTGCAGGGTCTGGGTTTTCTGTAATGAAGCGCAGACAGTCGACTTCTGGACTCGCTGGGTCAGAACTGGATGTGGTAGCGGCACGAACTTCATCTGTAGTTCCAACGCCAAGGGGAACCACATACTGTTCGCCCACTTGTGGGCCACTATTGCCGCTACCCCCTTGAAGGATCTCAGTTTGCTGAGGACCCTCAACAGAAGGTTGTGAGGAGGGAACAGATAAATCCTGGACCATCTGTTCCAGTCGAGGGACATTGTGTCCACTGCTTCCGCTAAGGGGTCCTCGTACGGGGACACGTACAGGGGCAACTTCTTGTTGTCTTTCGTCGCAAAGAGGTCTATTTGCAGTTCTGGGACTTGGTTCAGAATGAAGGAAAATGATCCTGCGTCTAAGGACCATTCCGACTCTATCGGTGTGAACCTGGATAGAGCGTCCGCTGTCACATTGCGGACTCCTTGAAGGTGAACTGCCGACAGGTACCACTTCTTCTTTTCCGCCAATCGGAAAATGGCTAACATCACTTGGTTGAGAGGTGGTGACCTCGACCCTTGTCGATTCAAGCATCTCACAATCACCTCGCTGTCTGTCACCAATCTTATGTGGATCGAGTGACGCGGGGAGACTTTCTTTAAGGTAAGGAGCACTGCCATAGCTTCTAGAAAGTTTATATGAAAGGTCCTGAATAGCTTGGACCAAGTCCCCTGGACTTTTTTCCGATGAGAGTGACCTCCCCATCCCTCCTTTGAGGCGTCTGAGTGAATCGTCATCGACGGGGGAGGTGGCTGAAGAAGAACCGACTTCTTTAGATGTCTGGCTTGGGACCAAGGTCTGAGAAGAGTACGTAGCCGAGGCGGCACTGGTCTTCTCAGGTCTCTTCGCGCGTTTGATGCATACCTTCTCCAAACTCCGGTTGCATCCTTTAGCTGTGCTCTTAGCACTGGGTCTGTCACTGAAGCAAACTGGAGAGAGCCTAGTACCCTCTCCTGTTCGCGTCTTGATATCCTTTCGGAATCTAGAAGTCTCTTGACAGAGCCCGCTATCTCCTTCCTTTTCTTCATTGGGATGGAGAAACTGTGTGACAAAAGGTCCCAGTGGATTCCCAGCCACTGGAACTTTTGGGATGGAGAAAGTCGAGACTTTTTCTTGTTGATCTTGAAGCCTAGGTACTCTAGGAACTGGATCACCTGACTGGAAGCTTGCAAGCATTCGGTCTCGGATGCTGCCCACACCAGCCAGTCGTCCAGGTAGGCTACTACCTGAATTCCCTTTAGGCGTAATTGTTTGAGAGCTGCGCTCGCAAGCTTCGTGAAAATCCTTGGGGCTATGTTTAGCCCGAATGGCATGGCTCTGAAGGCGTACAGTTTCCGTTGTAGCCTGAACCCTAGGTAGGGGGAGAGTCGACGGTTGATTGGAATGTGCCAATAGGCGTCTGACAAGTCTATAGAGACTGAGTATGCCCTCTTGGGCAGTAAGGTCCTTATGTGTTGCAGTGTTAGCATCTTGAATTTGCAATTCACTATGAACTTGTTGAGTGGTGACAAGTCCAGAATGACTCTGAGCTTTTCCGAGTCTTTCTTGGGAACACAAAACAGCCTCCCTTGGAATTTGATGGACTTCACCTTTCGGATCACATTTTTCTCCAACAGTTCTTGAACGTACTCCTCCAAAATGGGGGTGGAGTGTTGGAAAAACCGAAGGCATGGGGGTGGAGTGCTGTACCAGCTCCAACCCAGTCCAATCTTGAGTAGGCTTTGGGCCCAGGGATCGAAGGTCCAGCGATCCCAGAATTTCATCAGTCTCCCTCCTACCGGTATCATTTCACTTGGACTGCCGTCCTGAGGTCTTGCCTCCCTGACCACGACCACCTCTGAATCCCCTTCCCCTTGAGGGGCGCCTAGACGAGCCTCTGGCTGCTCCTCTAGGTTTTGCACGAAAGGAAGAAGACTGTCCTTCGAACGTTGGGGCGAATGTGGTTGACTGACCTGGCACAGCCTGGGGTACCTACTGAAAGGCAGTCGGGGTTTGTGCCACCATCTGGGGCACTGGAGGCAAAGGCAATTGCAGTTGCTGTTGCTGTCTATAAGGCTTGGCTGGCCGAAATGGTAGCCTAGTCTTCATATTCTTCCTCTTTGGTTGAGGACCCTCATCCAGGGAAGATTTTCTTTTGATAGCCAGGCCCCACTTCTGGAGAAGGTTTCTATTCTCCACGGCGGCCTTATCAACAACCTCTTTGACCACATCAGTAGGGAAAAGGTCTTTTCCCCAAATGTTGGAGGAGATTAATTTCCTTGGTTCGTGTCTCACCGAAGCCCCGGCGAACACGATCTCCCTGCAAGCTCTCCTTGCCTTGATGAAGCCATAAAGGTCCTTCGTCACTGTGGCTTGGTGAGACTTAGCCACTACCATGAACATTTCATGGACCTTAGGGTCACTTGCCATTGTCTCAAGAGTGGTCTGATGAGACATTGAGGCTGCCAGTCTTTCTTTGGTCTCGAACTCTCTTCGTAAAAGAGATTCGGGCAGCTTGGGGAGGTCCTCGCCGAATTGCCGTCCGGCAATATCAGCCTCCAACTTTCCCACTGAGAATGTCAGATGGACATCCTTCCAGTCTTTGTGGTCCATAGGCAGAGCCAGCGACAAGGGTTTACACTCCTCCAGGGAGGGGCAAGGCTTGCCGGCCTCGACTGCCTTTAGGACAGCCGCAAACCCTTTTTGTAAAAAGGGGAAGGCTCTATCAGGAGAGGACACAAAAGAAGGGAGCTTCTTGCTCAATGCAGCTACCTTCGAATTCGAGAAGCCCCTCTCTTTCATCGAGGATGAAAGTAGGGCTTGAGCCTTAGCGTGGTCCATAATAATGACCTCCTTCGGCTCTGTCTCCTCCCTTGAAGCTGGTTCTTTTCTCAGCCGGACATAGCAGTCCGGATATGATGCCTTGCTGGGCCAGAATTCTACCTCCTCTAGGGGAACTGAACCCAGCTTATCCGAAATGACGATCTTACCAGTCGTCATTGGCATGTGCTCAGCATACCTCCATGGGTTAGCATCTGAGCATATGGGAAGGTCTTTCACATTGAGCCTTTTCTGGGGCCCATGTGATTCTGCTAGGGACTGCATACGCAGTTCCATTGCAGCCGCCTTCTCCTGATTCTCCTTCTGCATTTGTTGGATCATTCCAACAATCGAAGAGAGGGCCTGTCCCAGTTCTACTGGGAGACCAGCCGATGTTGAGGGGATGGGCTCCGGCATCTGAACCGGAGTAGCCGACACCTCGTCGACCCCATCCTCTACGACATCCGGGGTTTGAACTTGATCCTGACCTTCTGCCAGGAGGTCTTCTTCCAAACCTGCGTCCAGGTCAGACATCCTGTCACACAACTGGATGTCTTGCATCGCATCTGCGACTTCCTCGTCCACCTGGACTTGATCTTGAGGGATCTCCTCTTGAGGCTGGGGAATCACTGTTTCAGCTGATGCCTGGGGAAAAAGATACGCCCTCATCTTCTCACTTGGAAGATAAGGGCCAGAGGTATTCTTCTTGAAGCCCCTTACCCAAGTACGAAGCTTTTCCCTAGCTATATCCCTTGATTCCGCCGTTCTAGGGGAATCAAAAGCCTCAGTAATCAGGTTAGTGCATACAGTACATACCTGAGGGTCCCAATACTGGAGATCATCCTTGGAGACAGCGCATGCTGCGTGTCTCCTACAACACTCATGTCCGCAGAGGTTCTTGCTGCGGACATTGCAGAAAACATTTCCGCACTTCGGAGGGTCCTCCTGTAAAGAGAAAAAATTTCCATGAGTATCAAGTGAACTATGTATCACTGGATATGCATAGTATAGCATAACAATTCATAAAGGAATGACACACACTTGTGTTTCCCTCACAACCCATTGTTGCAGCCTTCCAGATAATAAAATCAAAATGGTTTATCTCTACTAGAGTAACCAATGCAAGGTTTCCAGAGGAAACAGGTGGAGCTCACACCTAGGCAATGATTTCAAAATCCTGGATAATAGACGGGGAAGAACTCTGCTTCCTGTCTGAGGGCAACAGCAAAGGGCTGTGCAAGAAAACACAATAGTGTTAGAAGATACAGTGTTGTACCTAAACTTTTACTATAGTTTTCTTCTTACTGTATATGCTATACAGAAGAATACTAGTACAGTATAGGAGGATGTGTGCCGGCCTGCCTTTGCCGGCCGGCACACACCACAATTAGCTTTAAAGTATACTACTTAACAGCTATAGGGCGGCAGCCCTCTGATTCAAATGCCTGTGCCGGCGGCAGCAGCTGCCGGCCAGCAACAGCCAGTGTTGGCCGGCAATGACTGCCGGCCAGCAACTACACAAGGTAGTACCCAGCTGCCGGCCACACTCTTGGTGACCGGCAGACAAGGACTGACATAAGCCGGCCGGCAAAGGTACAAGACCGATGCCAGCCGGCAGCAAAAGAACCAGAAGACTACACCTGCCCGGCTGCCGGCCTCATAGGTCGTCAGCCGGCCTCATAGGCCGGCAGCCGGGACAGGTACAGCACTAGAAGAAAATAGAATGGATGCCGGGATAAGAGTGTACACAACCCCCCGAGCCCGGCAACCGAAAGAGTGCATATAAGGAAGGGGAGAAACTTAATTCAGGCTTCCTTGACCAATGCCGTCCGGCTCTGCCGGCAGGCATGGATGAGGGACCAAGAGAGGTCCGGGCAGCACTCGAAAACATAAGACCCTTGCCGGCCAGCATCTCTGCCGGCCTGCAATGGGCTTAGTCAATTCCACATCCCAACCTATACTAGGTCCAGAAGTAGAATGACGTACAGTACAGTAATACCCCTGCCGGCCAGCTCTGCCGGCCGGCAAGGTACAGTACAGTAATGGCTAGGCCATTACGGAGATAGAGGGGGAAGGGACAAGAGGGTCCTGCCAACCTTGCTTTAGTGACAGATCACCCGCAGCCAAGAACTTTGTCTTAGCCTAAGGGAGATCTAAGGGAAGGGGCCAGCAATACTTGCCAGCCTCCAGAGCACCAAAGCAAGGAAGGCGTTGCTACTCCCAAGGGAAGATTTTATCCTCCCCGAGAACAGCAACAGGACTTAGTCTGGTCGATCACAAAAGAAGGAATCATAACTTACAGAAACCTTCGATAGTGACCTAAGGGAGCTAAGCTCCCTTTGTAAGTGTTAGGTCAGCGAGGGGGACTAAAAACTCTGTGGTTCTGTCCCTCTTTGAACCAGACTTTGCTGGAACAGGAAGGTACAGTAACACCCTAGTATAGTTTTATCTAAAATAAATTCGGAAAAAACCACTTAGGGATAAGCCCAAGGCTTAAACAGAGGGAAAGGGATTGCATACCTTCTCCGAAGAAAAGAAAGCAACCGGGAAGAATAATAAAGTATACTAAGGCTCCATAAGCAATTAGCCTAGGCACCAAGAGAATCGATTATCTAATTCACCGAAACTCTCACGTATACAATCTTGGAAATATTCCACACAGTCTAAAATGTATAAAATATAGCCTAAAGCTTCAATAAAATTTTAATTACACTCGGAAAAACCAAAATCATGCATTAAGTACTAGGACCAAACGACTAGGCTACATGGCCTAGCGTAGGCCTGAGTGGCGAATACTTCGCCAAATAATACTAAGCACGAAAGGAAATCCTATGTAAAGCTAAATAGCTAAAATTTATTAAGCAAAACAACCAGGAATGTCACTCTGACTAACTATTTTATACCTAGCGAGTGACAGTGTCTAGGACACCTCTGGTAGGCTACGGCTCTTGTATCAAAGATTAATCCTATTAATCACTCAAAATTTTACCAAGAGCCTACATTTATACATAACAGACACTATACTCAACTTATCCGAGGCCAACGAAGACGAAGAAGCCATGAAAAGCTGAATAAATCCAAGATTTGCGAGAAAAACAGGAAAAAACACCGAGTTGTTAAGCTACGCAAAAAGGAATACAGATGGCGCCAGGATTGGCGCCAGGCACGCATACGAATCGGGGGATAGGGAAGCCTTGGGAGCGGCTCCCCTTTTTCTTTCCCGAATTCGTATCTCGTCAATCTCCCTCCTACGAGACGAAATCTCTGTTCAGGTCGTAGATTGCCATGTGACGTGTCTAGAATACGTCCTCTGATATGTCGCGATATCCCTTTCACGAGGGATACTCGCTCCAGGAGTTAGAATTCTGGTACCTTAAGGTAAATTCTCTGGGAATATCGCCGTAGTTGTAATATACCCTAGGAAGCTACCCTATAGGAACTTCCATCAGGACGACATGGCTTGAGCCCCCCCCCCAAAAAAAAAAAATATCTATATATATATATATCTATATATATACATATATATATATATATATATATATATACTATATATATATATATATATATATATATATATATATATATATATATATATATATATATATATATATATATATATATATATATATATATATATATATATATATATATATGCGTATATGGTGAGAAATGGTTCCATCTGTACCCTAGAAGTAAGATTCGGATTATATGACAAATTGATTGTCTTCGTTAAGTTATGGCGAAGGGTAATGTGACGTCATTTCCTGCGGCTGTGAACATCATAAGAGGTCATTACTCTGGCTGTCGAATTTCGTCCTCCATCAAACCATTTTCCCTTTTTTTCTTCACAGCCTCAGTGGAAAAGGAGAGTCTGTTTGACAGGAGTGCTCAGAGAGAAGACAGATAGAGGGTATTAGTATTTCTTTTTTAAATATAAATTCAAGGTTTACCTCAATACTGATAATAATTGTGTTAGCCTATTGTCAATGTGTTATTATTATTATTATTATTATTATTATTATTATTATTATTATTATTATTATTATTATTATTATTATTATTATTATTATTATTTTTATTATAATTATTATTATTATTATTATTATTATTATTATTATTATTATTATTATTATTATTATTATTATTATTATTATTACCTCCACCAACGAAGAAGTGAGGTTATCTTTTCAACAAATGAGAGTATTAGTATTTTTTTTTTTTTAGATTAGAATTCTAGGTTTATCTCAATACTGACAGTAATATAATTATCTTAGCCTTTTGTTAATCTGTTATTATTATTATTATTATTATTATTATTATTATTATTATTATTATTATTATTATTAATACCTCCACCAACGAAGTTGTGAGGTTATGCATTCTCCCTTGTTTTCCTGTTTGCTTACATCTTCCTGGCCACAATTTTATAGAGTAGTGAAACTTTTATGGATTAATTGCTATGTCGAAGCATGGAACTGACTCAATTTTTGAAAGTTCTGGTCAAAGGTCAAGGTCGAGTTAAAGGTCGATCGAATTAACCCTAACCTTAACCCAAAGTTTGCACATGGTTGTCACACAGACTTCAAATACGCCTGCGATCTAAATTGATTCTGGGAAAGGCAAGCTGGTTTGGAGAAATGAGTGCTTTTCTAGTTACTACTACTACTACTACTACTACTACTACTACTACTACTTAGCTAGCTAAGTTACAACCCTAATTGGAAAAGCAGGATGCTATAAGGCAGAGTGCTTTTCTTGTCACTACTACTACTAGTACTACTACTACTTAGCTAGCTAAGTAGGTAAGTTACAACCCCTAATTGGAAAAGCAGGATGCTATAAGGCAGAGTGCTTTTCATGTCACTAC
>NC_090727.1:73054189-73059189 GCF_036898095.1 Palaemon carinicauda | reverse complement strand
GTCAAAGGTCAAGGTTAAAGTCGAGCAAAACTTTTGCTTGCATTAAAAAAAAGCGAAAACATCTTTTGTTTCCATTCAAAAAAGCGAAAACATCTTTTGTTTGCATTAAAAAGGCAAAAATATCTGTTGTTTGTATAAAAAAGCAAAAATTTTTTGTTTGTATTAAAAAAGAGAGAAACATCTTTTGTTTCCATAAAAAAGCGAAAACATCTTTTGTTTGCATTGAAAAAGAAAAAACATATTTTTTGTTTGCATTAACAAAAAGTGAAAACATCTTTTGTTTGCATCAAAAAAGCAAAAATATCTTTTGTTTGCATTAAAAAAGCGAAAAAATCTTATGCTTGCATTAACAAAAAGCGAAAACATCTTTTGTTTGCCTAAAAAAGGGCGAAAACGTCTTTTTAAATGGAAGAATTTAATTTGGGGAGAGCAATTGCAAGGGTTACATCAGTGTTGCGTAAAAGCAGGTCAGATGATAATAGTTTTGTGTCAACCAGGAGCTGCTATTCCATTCAATTAATCCGAATTAAGAGTTCTCTTTAGAATTTAACTAAATAAATGTTTTATTTTTTATTCTTTTCTGAATTAAGTGTTTAAGGGTACGTTGGAAGCCTTATAAATTATATAAATGCTTTCTGAGCAAAGATCTGACTGTAATTATAGTCTTCTAGAAGCATTTTAAAAGTTATGGATACTTTTTGACCAAAGATCTGACGGTTATCATAGTCTTCTAGAAGCATTTTTAAACGTTATGGATACTTTCTGAGCAAAGATCTGACAGTAATTATAGTCTTCTAGAAGCATTTTAAACGTTATAGAGACTGAGTAAAGATCTGACTGTAATTATAGTCTTCTAGAAGAATTTTAAACGTTATAGAGACTGTCTGAGTAAAGATCTGACTATAATTATAGTCTTCTAGAAGCATTTTAAACGTAACAGATACTTTCTGAGCTAAGATCTGATTGTAATTATAGTCTTCAAGAAGCATTTTAAACGTTATAGATACTTTCTGAGGAAAGATCTGACTGTAAGTATAGTCTTCAAGAAGCATTTTAAACGATATAGATACTATCTGAGCAAAGATCTGACTGTAATTATAGTCTTCTAGAAACATTTTAAACGTAATAGATACTTTCTGAGCTAAGATCTGACTGTAATTATAGTCTTCTAGAAGCATTTTAAACGTTATAGATACTTTCTGAGCAAAGATCTGACTGTAATTATACTTTTAGAAGCATTTAAATCGATACAGATACTTTCTGAGCAAAGATCCGACTGTAATTATAGTCTTCTAGAAGCATTTTAAAACGATATAGATACTTTCTGACCAAAGATCCGACTGTAATTATAGTCTTCAAGAAGCATTTTAAACAATA
Source organism: Palaemon carinicauda (assembly GCF_036898095.1). NCBI lineage: Eukaryota > Metazoa > Arthropoda > Malacostraca > Decapoda > Palaemonidae > Palaemon > Palaemon carinicauda. The sequence continues at coordinate 73,057,812 of NC_090727.1, read as the reverse complement.
TAGATACTTTCTGAGCAAAGATCTGACTGTAATTATAGTCTTCTAGAAGATTTTTAAACGTAATAGATACTTTCTGAGCTAAGATCTGACTGTAATTATAGTCTCCTAAAAGCATTTTAAACGATATAGATACTTTCTGAGCAAAGATCTGACCGTAATTATAGTCTTTTAGAAGCATTTAAAACGATATAGATACTTGCTGACCAAAGATCCGACTGTAATTATAGTCTTCTAGAAGCATTTTAAACGATATAGATACTTTCTGAGCAAAGATCTGACTATAATTATAGTCTTTTAGAAGCATTTAAAACGATATAGATACTTTCTGAGCAAAGATCCGACTGTAATTATAGTCTTCTAGAAGCATTTTAAACGTAATAAATACTTTCTGAGCTAAGATCTGACAGTAATTATAGTCTTCTAGAAGCATTGGTTAATGTCTAGGAGAGGGCCGCATGAAGATATCACTGATATTCAATTTATTTTTACTAGAATATGTAGGAATGTATGTATATAATGGTATACCAGTGAGATAATTTAGTGAAAATCAATAATAGTCGAAATATCGACGATCAAACTCACGCTACTCTTGTCTTCCTCCCCGATTTTTCTAAGTCTGTTGTTATTGTTGACTGTGTCTTATTTTTGCTCAAATGAGCCCTGTAACCACTATAATCCGCAGACAAACTAGTTACTATGACGTCTTCACGTTTGGCCAATCACAGTGCGACAATACATTTTCTTTCCCAATGACGTCTTCACGTTTGGCCAATCACAGTGCGACAATACATTTTCTTACCCATCACAGTGCGACAATACATTTTCTAACCCAGCCATTTTATTTTGTTCCTAGACATCGAGGCCGTAGCAAGCACGTCATCTGATATTGCACAAGAAGTTGAAATTCCATCTTCTTGTCCTGACTGTTTCCTAAGTTACAATGAAATTGTTCCTACTTATTCGGGGTTATATTGAAAAACTAGTGGATTTGTGCCAGAGACACAATTTAATTTTACAAAATAAAAATTGTCCTTCATGTCAGGGAACCTTCGCAACGGCTTCACGTTTTCCTCAAAGCAGCAGCACATCTTTATCAACCAACAGGTTAAGGTAAGCTTCATTAATTTATGGAGTATATTATAATGGTTATAGTGTAACGATGTATACAGCAGTACCATCACTTTGGATTTGGTTTGATGGATGTGTTAGGTAGTGTCCTTAAGGGGGGTCGCAGGGGGGCCGAAGCCACCACCCCCCCCCCCCCCCCCCCCCCGTAGGGGTTCAGGGCTATAAGGCTAGGTTAGGTGGGTGTATTAGGTTCGGTGGTGCCCTGAAAATCACTATGGCCTTAAGGGGGGGTCGCAGGGGAGGCGAAGCCCCCCCCTCCCCGGTAGGCCTAGGTAGGGGTACAGGCCCCCCAGGGTAGGTTAGTTGGTTGTATTAGGTTCGGTAGTGCCCCGAAAAATCACTTTTCTCATCCTCCCCCCACCCAAAAACCCCGCTTCCCACTGGGGTCCCCCCATAATTGTAGTAGTAGGTTTATGCTTACATTTTGTGTGTAAGAGTTAAGTCTTAGTTTCTTTTTTTATTCATTTCCTCATGTTTCTATGCACTGTGCAACAATAATCTGGTTGTTTTTTGCCGTTTTTCGTCGTTAATACTTGAAAAACGGGCGCAGCCTTCTCCTAGACATTTACCGAAGCATTTTTAAACGTTATAGAGACTGTCTGAGTAAAGATCTGACTGTTATTATAGTCTTCAAGAAGCATTTTAAACGTTATAGATACGGTTTGAGTAAAGATCTGACAGTAATTATAGTCTTCTAGAAGCATTTTAAACGTAATAGATACGGCTTGAGTAAAGATCTGACAGTAATTATAGTCTTCTAGAAGCATTTTAAAACGTAATAGATACTTTCTGAGCTAAGATCTAACAGTAATTATAGTCTTCTAGAAGCATTTTAAACGTTATAGAGACTGTCTGAGTAAAGATCTGACTGTTATTATAGTCTTCTTGAAGTATTTTAAACGTTAGAGATGCTGTCTGAGTAAAGATCTGACTGTAATTATAGTTTTGTTTTAGATATGAATTAGAATCATAATTAGAAGTAGATAGCTGATCGAAAGGAGATTTTTAATACTCTTTTGATAAAAGAAGAGAATTTTAAAAATTAAAAATTGGTATATAAGAGAACCCATGAAGAATGGTGAGGTTGCAGACACTACAAGAAACTATCGTGCTTGAGCGGGAATCGAACCCCAGTCTGATAGATGGCTAGGCAGGGACGTTTCCAATAAGCCAATACAACTTGAAAATTGTTATATATTTTTACTTTTCATTTTTTTTTAAGGTGAAACTAGTTTTAAGATGTTTATTCAGAAAGATATATAAATGTTGCGATTTTATGTGATGAATTATCTAATTATGATAAATTTGTATCAAAATTTATGAGAGCAATTCACTTATTTTATCAACGGCTATATGCCAATAACCTTTTGTCGTAAGTATTCGATAAATACCAATTATTGAACTTGCTTAACAATGACAAACATTTCTCTTTATTCTTGAATGAAATGGATTTTTTTAAAATTGTAATAGTTACTTTTTTTTTTTTTTATTGAAATAGACTTTTAAATCGAACTTTTTTTTTTGAATGAAATGGATTTTTGAATCGAAGTTAATTTTGATACATATATCTACTTCAATTTGAGATGAACATACCGAAACAATTTTTTGTTTGTTTCTTTCAATTAGTTTTTGTTATTAAAGTTCCGTGTAGAGGTGGGATTCTTCGTCAGGTTTTGACCGATATGTCGAAAGGTTCTGTTTTATCGTGACGAATATTTACATTATATATATATATATATATATATATATATATATATATATATATATATATATATATATATATATATATATATATATATATATATATATATATATATATATATATATATATATATACACACACACACACACACACACATATATATATATATATATATATATATATATATATATATATATATATATATATATATATATATATATATATATTAATATATATATAATTTCCATCTATGCTTTGATAAAAGTGTATAGTAAGCTGAAACGTTTCAATGTTATAGGCTTAAAGGTTTTAATCTAATAAGCTGAAACGTTTCAGTATCTAATAAGCTGAAACATTTGTGTCTAATAAGCTGAAACATTTGTCTAATAAGCTGAAACGTTTCAATGTCTAATAACCTGAAACATTGTGTCTAATAAGCTGAAACATTTGTGTTTGATAACGTTAAACGTTTCAGTATCTAATAATCTGAAACGTTTCAGTATAATAATCTGAAACGTTTCAGCATAATAATCTGAAACGTTTCAGTATCTAATAAGCTGAAATGTTTCAGTATCTAATTAAAACGTTTCAGTATTTTTTAAGCTAAAACGTTTCAATATCTAATAGGCTGAAACGTTTCAGTAGCTAATAAGCCGAAACTTTTCAGTATCTAATAAGCTTAATCGTTTGAGTACTGTATCTAATAAGCTGAAACGTTTCACTCTCTAATAATCTGAAACGTTTCAGTATCTAATAAGCTGTAACGTTTCATTGCTATCAACTTAAACATTTT
>NC_090727.1:73043118-73051189 GCF_036898095.1 Palaemon carinicauda | reverse complement strand
TCTGGCGATAACTGTTCTAGAGTTGTGTGAGAGAGAGAGAGAGAGAGAGAGAGAGAGAGAGAGAGATGACTGATAATAGGAAAAAGTTGGTTTCTCCCATATAATCTTTTTAAATACTAGAAAAAATCCTAGATTTCTGGCAATAATTATTCTAGAGTTGTGTAAGAGAGAGAGAGAGAGAGAGAGAGAGAGAGAGAGAGATGACTGACAAAAGGAGAAATTTGGTATCTCCCGTATAAACTTTTTAAATACAACTACGAAAAAATGCTAGATTTCTGGCGATGATTATTCTAGAGTTGTGTGTGAGAGAGAGAGAGAGAGAGAGAGAGAGAGAGAGAGAGAAGAAGAAGAAGAAAGTTGGTATATCACATATAGTCTTTTTAAATACATCTAGAAAAAAATGTTAGATTTCTGGCGATAATTATTCTAGAGTTGAGAGAGAGAGAGAGAGAGAGAGAGAGAGAGAGAGAGAGGACTGACAAAAGGAGAAATTTGGTATCTCCCGTATAAACTTTTTAAATACAACTACGAAAAATGCTAGATTTCTGGCGATGATTATTCTAGAGTTGTGTGTGAGAGAGAGAGAGAGAGAGAGAGAGAGAGAGAGAGAAGAAGAAGAAGAAAGTTGGTATATCACATATAGTCTTTTTAAATACATCTAGAAAAAAAATGTTAGATTTCTGGCGATAATTATTCTAGAGTTGAGAGAGAGAGAGAGAGAGAGAGAGAGAGAGAGAGAGAGATGACTGACAAAAGGAGAAAGTTGGTATCTCCCATATGTTCTTTTTAAATAAATCAAGAATAAAATGCTAGATTTCTGGCGATTAATCATTCAAGGGATGTGGTGGCCTATTGGAAACGTCCCTACCAAGTGATCTGCTGGACTAGGGTTCAAGACCCTCATGCTCGATAGTTTCTTATAGTGTATGTAATCTCACTATCCTTGCGAGCTAATGACGGGGGGGGAGCCTATATATCTACCTGCTGAATCATCAGCAGCCATTGCCTGTCTCTCTCTGGTCCCTAACTTGGGTGGAAAGGGGGCTTGAGCGCTTATATGCTCATTTGGTCAGTTTCTAAGCATTGTTACTGTCCCTTGCCTCTGCCATTCATGAGAAGCCTTTAAACCTTTAACCATCAGTATGACGTACCTCCATTAAAAAGACATTTGTAGAGCCTTCTGAACCTTTACTAATGATCTATTTGTGTTGATGATACTAATTAAGAGTCTTTTAATATCTAGCAACACTGTTAAATATTTGCCTTAAAAAAAAAAAACTTTAAAAATCCTGGTATAAAAGTTCCCAGGCATTTACCGTTTTAAAAACGGATATATTGACGTTAAGGAGTGATATTACGATCACCAACCCGTAAAAGATAATAACAAAGTAGGATAAAACTACGGTCGCCTGTATTTTACTGAAATACGTCTGAGAACTGTATATTTGTACGGAGAATTTCCGATGAAAGTTCCCAGGCATTTACCTTTTAAAAACGGATATATTGACGTAAAGGAGTGATATTACGATCACCAACCCGTAAAAGATGATTACAAAGTAGGGTAAAACTACGGTCGCCTGTATTTCACTGAAATACAGCTGAAAACAGTATATTTTTACGGAGAATTTTCCATGAAAATTACGGTTTCTTTTAAAGTATAAGCCACAGCTTAGGCAATTCCCGTAACATCAGAAAATGGCATTAAGGATGGAGTAGTATAGAGAGCTCAAGAGGTCAAGCAACATATTGAAGTTGGAGAGACTCATCTGGCTTTGGCTGACGATTAATAAATCAGCCTTGAAGGCTTTTTCAGCAGGAGAAAGGCGAGACTGCATAACACATGAGGTCATCCGTCAAGAACTGGATGAAAAAATCATGTCACTTCCACGTGGAGAGACCCTAATGGGTTTTCGCAGGCGAGGGCACGAAACGTTTCAGTTTATTAGATACTGAAACGTTTCAGCTTATTAAACATTGAAATGTTTAAGCTTACAACAATGAAACTTACAGCTTACTAGATACTGAAACGTTTCAGCTTATCAGACATTGAAACGTTTAAGCTTATTAGACATTGAAACGTTTAAGGTTATAACAATGAAATGTTACAGCTTATAAATACGAAAACGTTTCAGTTTTTTACATACTGAAACGTTTCAGCTTATTAGATACTGAAACGTTTCAGCTTCTTACATACTGAAACGTTTCAGCTTATTAGATACTGAAACGTTTCAGCTTCTTACATACTGAAACGTTTCAGCTTATTAGATACTGAAACGTTTCAGCTTCTTACATACTGAAACGTTTCAGTTTATTAGATACTGAAACGTTTCAGCTTATTAGACATTGAAATGTTTCAGCTTATTAAACAATGAAACGTTTAAGCTTACAACAATGAAACGTTTCAGCGTATAAAACATTAAAACATTTAAGCTTATTAGACATTGAAACGTTTAAGGTTATAACAATGAAATGTTACAGCTTATAAATACGGAAACGTTTCAGCTTCTTACATACTGAAACGTTTCAGCTTATTAGATACTGAAACGTTTCAGCTTCTTACATACTGAAACGTTTCAGCTTATTAGATACTGAAACATTTCAGCTTCTTACATACTGAAACGTTTCAGCTTATTAGATACTGAAACGTTTCAGCTTCTTACATACTGAAACGTTTCAGCTTATTAGATACTGAAACGTTTCAGCTTATTAGACATTGAAATGTTTCAGCTTATTAAACAATGAAACGTTTAAGCTTACAACAATGAAACGTTTCAGCGTATTAAACATTGAAACATTTAAGCTTATTAGACATTGAAACGTTTAAGCTTATATCAATGAAATGTTACAGCTTATAAATACTGAAACGTTTCAGCTTCTTACATACTGAAACGTTTCAGCTTCTTACATACTGAAACGTTTCAGCTTATTAGATACTGAAACGTTTCAGCTTATAAGACATTGAAACGTTTAAAGTTATTAGACACAAATGTTTCAGCTTATTAGACACCAAACATTTAAGCTTCTTCGATTAAAATGTTTAAGTTTATGGCCATGAAACGTTACAGCTTATTAAATACTGAAACGTTTAAGCTTATTTCATTGAAACGTTTAAGCTTATTTGACAGTGAAACGTTTCAGCTTATTGGACATAGAAACGTTTCAGCTTATTAGATACTGAAACGTTTCAGCTTATTAGACACTGAAAAGTTTCAGCTTATTAGATACCAAAACGCTTTAGCTTATTAAACATTGAAACGTTTCAGCCTATTAGACATTGAAACGTTTCAGCTTATTAGGCACTGAAACGTCTCAGGTTATTGGACACTGAAACGTTTCAGGTTATTAGATACAGAAACATTTTAGATTATGAAACATTAAAACATTTTAGCTTATTAGACACTGAAACGTTTCAGATTATCAAAAACAGAAACGTTTCAGATTATTAGAAAATGAAACGTTTCAGCTTATAAGATACTGAAACATTGAAACCTTTCACCATATCAGACACTTTTACCAAAGCAAAGATGGGATGTACATATTTATATATTCATATATATATATATATATATATATATATATATATATATATATATATATATATACATACATATATACAATATACTGTATATATTTACGCATACAAACATACATACATATATGCATGCATACACACACACACATATATATGTATATATATATATATATATATATATATATATATATATATATATATATATGTATGTATGTATATATAAGCATACAGTGTATATATATATATATATATATATATATATATATATATATATATATATATACTCATAACAAGAAAACAATCAACTATAAATATTTGTCATAATAAAACAGGAACATTTAAACATATCAAAACCTGACGAATGAATCCCACCTCTACACGGAATTTTAATCAAAAACTAATTGAAAGAAACAAACAAAAAATGGTTTCGGTATGTTCATCTCAAATTGAAGTAGATACTGAAGTCCTTCACTAAAAAATATATATGTATCGAAATTGAGTTCGATTCAAAAATCCATTTCATTCAAAAAAAAAAAAAGTTCGATTTAAATGTCCATTTCAATAAAAAAATAAAGTAACGATCACATTTTAAAAAATCCATTTCACTCAGGAATAAAAAGAAAGGTTTGCCATTGTTATACAAGTTCAATAATTGGTGTTTATCAAATATTTACGACAAAAGGTTATTGAGATATAGCCGTTGAAAAAAATAAGTGAATTTGCTCTAATAAATTTTGATACAAATGTATTGGAATTAAATAATTCATCACTAAAAATTCATACCTTATAAAAAATTTTCATAAAATCGCAACATTTATCTATCTATCTGAATAAACATCTTAAAACTAGTTTTACCTTTAAACCAAACAAAGCCAAATGAAAAAAAAAGGAAAAAAAATATATATAATAATCTTCAAGTTGTGTTGGCCTATTGGAAACGTTCCTGCCAAGCGATCTACCAGACTGGGGTTCGAGTCCCACTCAATCTCGATAGTTTCTTGTAGTGTCTGCAACCTCACCATTCTTCATGGGTTCCCTTATATACCAATTTTATTTATTTTTTAAATTCTCTCTTATTTTATCAAAAGAGTAATAAAATTCTCCATTCGATATTTGCTATCTAAATCTAAATATAATTCCAATTAATATCTAAAACAAAACTAAAATTATTGTCAGATATTTACTCAGAAAGTATCTGTAACGTTTAAAATGCTTCTAGAAGACTATAATTACTGCCAGATCTTTACTCACACACTATCTATAACGTTTAAAATGCTTCTAGAAGACTATGATAACAGTCAGATCTTTACTCAGTCTCTATAACGTTTAAAATGCTTCTAGAAGACTATAATTACTGCCAGATCTTTACTCACACACTATCTATAACGTTTAAAATGCTTCTAGAAGACTATGATAACAGTCAGATCTTTACTCAGTCTCTATAACGTTTAAAATGCTTCTAGAAGACTATAATTACTGCCAGATCTTTACTCACACACTATCTATAACGTTTAAAATGCTTCTAGAAGACTATGATAACAGTCAGATCTTTACTCAGTCTCTATAACGTTTAAAATGCTTCTAGAAGACTATAATTACTGCCAGATCTTTACTCACACACTATCTATAACGTTTAAAATGCTTCTAGAAGACTATGATAACAGTCAGATCTTTACTCAGTCTCTATAACGTTTAAAATGCTTCTAGAAGACTATAATTACTGCCAGATCTTTACTCAGACAGTCTCTATAACGTTTAAAATGCTTCCAGAAGACTATAATTACAGTCAGATCTTTACTCACACACTATCTATAACGTTTAAAATGCTTCTAGAAGACTATAATTACTGCCAGATCTTTACTCAGACAGTCTCTATAACGTTTAAAATGCTTCCAGAAGACTATAATTACTGCCAGATCTTTACTCACACACTATCTATAACGTTTAAAATGCTTCTAGAAGACTATAATTACTGCCAGATCTTTACTCAGACAGTCTCTATAACGTTTAAAATGCTTCCAGAAGACTATAATTACTGCCAGATCTTTACTCACACACTATCTATAACGTTTAAAATGCTTCTAGAAGACTATGATAACAGTCAGATCTTTACTCAGTCTCTATAACGTTTAAAATGCTTCTAGAAGACTATAATTACTGCCAGATCTTTACTCAGACAGTCTCTATAACGTTTAAAATGCTTCTAGAAGACTATGATAACAGTCAGATCTTTACTCAGTCTCTATAACGTTTAAAATGCTTCTAGAAGACTATAATTACTGCCAGATCTTTACTCACACACTATCTATAACGTTTAAAATGCTTCTAGAAGACTATGATAACAGTCAGATCTTTACTCAGTCTCTATAACGTTTAAAATGCTTCCAGAAGACTATAATTACTGCCAGATCTTTACTCACACACTATCTATAACGTTTAAAATGCTTCTAGAAGACTATGATAACAGTCAGATCTTTACTCAGTCTCTATAACGTTTAAAATGCTTCTAGAAGACTATAATTACTGCCAGATCTTTACTCAGACAGTCTCTATAACGTTTAAAATGCTTCCAGAAGACTATAATTACAGTCAGATCTTTACTCAGACAGTCTCTATAACGTTTAAAATGCTTCCAGAAGACTATAATTACAGTCAGATCTTTGCTCAGACGACATTTATAACATTTATAAGGCTTCCAACATACCATTCAACTCTTAATTCAGAAAAGAATAAAAAAGAAAAGATTCATTTACTTGAATTCAAAAGAGTGCTTTTAATTCGGATTAAATTAATAAATAAGAACTCCTGGTTGACAAGAGGGGCTGGATTCATTCATTTGATATACGAAACTATCATCATCTGACCGGCTTTTACGCAACACTGGTGTATTCCTTGTAACTGCTCTCCCCAAATTCAATTCTTCCATTTTCAAAGACGTTTTCGCTTTTTTTTTAATGCAAATAAAAGATGTTTTCGCTTTTTTAACGAAAATAAAAGACGTTTTCGCCTTTTAAATGCAAACAAAATATGTCTTCTCTGTTTTTAATGCAAACAAAAGATATTTTCGCTTTTTCTTAATGCAAACAAAAGATGTTTTCGCTTTTAATTAATGCAAACTAAAGTTTTCGCGTTTTCTAATGCAAAAAAAAATATATTTTTGCTTTTTTAATGCAAACAAAAGATGTTTTCGCTTTTTTTAATGCAAGCAAACGTTTTGGTCGATTTTGACCTTGACCTTTGGCCTTAACATGTATTAATAGGCGTGGATTTTAATACACTCATATATGAACCTAGTTTGAAGTCTCTGTGACAACTATGTCCAAACAAATGGCTGATTACGTTAATTGGACATTTTGCTTGACCATGACCTTGACCTTCTAAAATTTAATAATTTCCAGCTTTGTACATAATAGTTTATCGCTGCAAGTTTAATTACTCTATGATTAAAATTGTGGACAGGAAGCTGTTCACAAACTAACTAACACACAAATTACAAACACATAAACAGGGGCGAAAACATAACCTCTTTCCAACTTCGTTGGCGGAGGTAACATTAGAAAAAACAATTAAAAGATAGTAGAAAACTATTAGACAAATGTAGCGTTTATGAACAATAAACATTATATAAATGAATGAAAGATGGGGGGGAGGGGGAGGATTGGATATCTCGTATAGCAGTAATGAAAACAAAGTGCTTTTGCCCAATTAGTTGAAAAATATTATGGGTCGCAGAAAATAATTCTGGTAAACAATAGTTTTGCAGGTACGCAGATTTATAGTATGAAAAATGAATGAATAATCCTCTTATGCTTTATATAATCAATCTTTTTGTACTTGATAATGAACATATCTAAGAATATATACATATATATATATTCAAATAAGCCATATATATTTTGATATATTAATGTCTGGATTCTCTTAACGACCTCGGGATCAGAGCCCCAGGCGAAATCTCACAAAGACAAGAGCTTGGCTCCGGCCGGGAATCGAACCCTGGTCGGCAAGCTTATATATAAGCTTGCCGACCAGGGTTCGATTCCCGGCCGGAGCCAAGCTCTTGTCTTTGTGAGATTTCGCCTGGGGCTCTGATCCCGAGGTCGTTAAGAGAATCCAGACATTAATATATCAAAATATATATGGCTTATTTGAATATGAAAAACACGTAAAAATGTGCAAAATTTATCATATATATATATATATATATATATATATATATATATATACATATATATATATATAAAAATAAATATATATATATAAATATATATACATATATATATAATTATATATATACTTATATGTATATATATATATATATATATATATATATATATATTAAGGAACCTTTTCTGCGTTGGGATACCTTAACGTGGTGAAACGGTTTGTATATCGCCATGATCAGCAAATCTGTACTAGTCAGGGTTACCATACTAGGTTGGTTTGCTGTGAGGGATCAAGACGAGAATCTCGCACCATCACCAATCCACACACTGGCCAACGTGGTGATGAAAAGTGACTTAACACCAGACATGAATT
>NC_090727.1:73023118-73030618 GCF_036898095.1 Palaemon carinicauda | reverse complement strand
AACCAAATCTATAGGATCTTAGTGAGAAAAATTAAACGACGCAACTTTAAAACAGCAAAAAAAAGGAAGAAAGTAATCGTCTCTTAGCGTCCCATGTGCTTCTCAAGCCCCAGACACCTTCCTCTTACAAGTCTTGAAAAACTTGGCGATTTCTTTGAAGCTGTTCCTGCTCTTTCGTCTTCCGGCTGGGTCACCTTTTTTTTTAGTCTTTCTCCCTCGCGGTTCCAAATTACCTCACGGGGCTTGACTGCTGAGTTTAAGGCACTAGGAAAGTTTAGACTCTTCCAGTTCCAGGTTTTCTTTCACTCCTTCAGTTCAAGCTTTTCTTTTACTTCTACAGTTCAAGGTTTTCTTTTACTCCTTCAGTTCAAGCTTTTCTTCTACTTCTCCAGTTCATTTTTTTTACTTCGGTTGAAGCTTTTCTTTCACTCCTTCAGTTCAAGCTTTTCTTTCACTCCTTCAGTTCAAGGTTTTCTTTTATTCCTTCAGTTCAAGCTTTTCTTTTACTTCTCCAGTTCAAGCTTTTCTTTTACTTCTCCAGTTCAGGTATAATTTTTACTTTTCCAGTTCAAGCTTTTCTTTTAATCCTCCGTTCAAGTATTATTTACTCGTTCAGTTCAAGCTTTTCTTTTACCCGTTTAGTTCAAGCTTTTCTTCTACTCCTCCAGTTCAAGAATATCTTTTACTCTTCCAGTTCAAGCTTTTCTTTTACTCCTCCAGCTCAAGTTTTTTTTACTCCAGTTAACGTTTTTATTTTATCCCTTCAGTTTAAGCTTTTCTTTTATTCCTCCAGTTCAAGCTTTTCTTTTTACTCTTCCAGTTCAAGTTTTTTTTTTTTTTGACTCCTGTTCAAGGTTTTCATTTACTCCATCAGTTCAAGCTTTTCTTTTACTTCTCCAGTTCAAGATTTTTTTACTCCTCCAGTTAAAGCTTTTCCTTTACTCTTCCAGTTCAAGCTTTTCTTTCACTCCTTCAGTTCAAGGTTTTATTTTACTCCTCTAATTCAAGCTTTTCTTTTACTCCTCCAGTTAAAGCTTTTTTTAATCCTTCAGTTCAAGCTTTCTTTTTACTTCTCAATTTGATGCTTTTACTTTATTCCTCCGCTTCAAGCTTTTATTTTACTCCAGTTCAAAGTTTACTTCAAATTCAGTTCAAGCTTTACTTTTACTCCTCCAGTTCAAGCTTTTCTTTTACTCTTCTAGTTCATGCTTTTCTTTTTCACCTTTATCCTTATTTCTTATTTCCTTACACCATCCAATTACTTGCAACTTTACACCATTCCTAGGATAAAAAGTCCTTTGACATCGTATCCTTTCTTCTCCGCTATCTACTTCCATTTATTTCATTCTTCCGCCTGTCTTTACTCAATCTCTTCTTCCCTTGTTTTTATTTATTCTTTTTTTTTCTTCTTTATTTTCTTTTTTGTAGAGCATCACTCACTCCTGGCTATTTGAATTCAGCAGATTTTATTCCAAGACGTTTTCTTTTGCTAAAAAGTATAAACACTATAAATCTCTCTCTCTCTCTCTCTCTCCAGGCATCGCCAACTCTGGCTCATAGCTACTTGAATTACGGAAAGAATTGAATAATTAAATAAGAATAAAAATATATATAAAAAAAATTAATCACTTTTTTATATAACTTTGCGTATAACAAAATTTATATAGAAAAAACATACTTTCACATTCAAGCAATATCTTAATGTATAAGGAAAACTAGCAAGTTAACATTTAGAAATTATATGCGATATAATCTCTCTCTCTCTCTATCTCTCTCTCTCTCCTCTCTCTCTCTCTCTCTCTCTCTCTCTCTCTGCATTTGACATTTTGAACATTTCACGTGATCATTATTGTTCATATTCTATATATCTTTAAATTTCCTTGACCTTCCTTTTGACTCTCTCTCTCTCTCTCTCTCTCTCTCTCTCTCTCTCTCTCTCTCTCTCTCTCTCTCTCTCTCTCTCTCTCTCTCTCATGCAATTGGACGTACATCAGTATGCATGAGCAGATGAAAAATACAAGTAAATAAATAAGTTCAATATTTCCTTGTGCTTTTATATCCCGTTGCAAGCTATCTGTCTGGTTGCAATAGACTGTGATGGAAATGCACGGTATTGCAAGCTGTTAGATGTGTTGCAAACTTGCAATAGCAATATTCTTGTCATTGTCTGTGTTGCTGAATATTCAACAGATAGTATTGACTCTAGTTCTGTCACTGGCTATTATTACAATTATTATTATTATTAGTAGTAGTAGTAGCTAAGCTACAAGCCTAGTAGTAGTAGTAGTAGCTAAGCTACAACGCTAGTAGTAATAGCTAAGGTACAACGCTAGTAGTAGTAGTAGTAGTAACTAAGCTACAACGCTAGTAGTAGTAGTAGTAACAGTAGTAGCAACAGCTAATCTACAACCATAGTAGTAGTAGTGGTTGTAGTAGCTAGGCTACAATCATAATGCTAGTAGTAGTAGTAGTAGTAGTAGTAGTAGTAGAAGCCAAGCTACAACCGTAGTTGGCAAAGCAGGATGCTATAAGCCCAAGGGCTCCAACAGAGAAAAATAGTAATGTGAGGAAAGGAAACAAAGGAAAAAAAAAACTTCACGAGACGTAATGAACAAATAAAAAATATTGTAAGAGCAGTAACGGCATTAAAATAAATCTTTCATATATAAATTATAAAGATAGACTTATGTCAGCCTGAGCACTGGAATACTTTTTACCATAATTTTTCGGAAAAGATATTCAGTTGAAATATATTTCAATTGAAAATACTAGATAAACTTATAAGGAGCAAATGTTTGGCTATATATATATATATATATATATATGTACATATATGTACATATATATACATATATATATATATATATATATATCTATGTAATATATGTACATATATATATACATATATATATATATATATATATATGTATATATATGTACATATATATATACATATATATATATGTATGTATATAAGTATATATATATATGTATAAATATGTACATATATATATATATACATATATACAGTATATATATACATATATATATATATATATATATTGTCACGCTCAAGGGGAGAGGTAATAGTCACACACCGGTGAGAGGAGGTATTCCGAGAGGTACACTCGGAAACCACACTCTCCCACAAATTGCTCAACCAGCGGGTTGTAGTTAGGAACTGGTGTGTGTGTATGTGTGTGCATGTGTATGTGTGTAAATATTTAGACATCATTTTAAATGACTATGCTCCAAACATTGACTCGCAGGGATGCCCTGTTAGCTCGGAAAAGTTTCCTACTAGCAGATTGGTTAGAATTATTTTGTGCAACCAATCAGCTAGTAGGGAACTTTTCCCAGCTAAAATGGCACCCCAGTTAATCAGTGCAAATCCGTAGAGTTTAGTAGATCGAGTATAGGTAAGTAGATTGTTTAACCCTTTCACATAATCAGAGAGGCATCTCGGTCCTCAAGACAATTAGGTCCTAATTAGCTAAAGGGGCTGGGGCTGGATTTGTTAGTTATATATTAGTATTCAAGACTGTGAATTGTGGCTGATGGGGAGGCCTGGAATTAATGATTGATTATTAATTATTAATCATTAGGGATAAATTTGTTTTTCAATGGAAGAAAGCTGTTAATTAACCTGGAGTTGATTTGTCGAAATACAGGATCTCTTGAATAGATAAAATGATTTCATTTGCTTTTCATAGATACAGCTTCAACAAGTCATATATTTAGGCCTACTCACTCTCTCTCTCTCTCTCTCTCTCTCTCTATCTCTCTCTCTCTCTCTCTCTCAGGATCTCTAAAATAGATAAAATTATTTCATTTGCTTTTCATAGAAACAGCTCAAACAAGTCATATATTTAGGCCTACTCTCTCTCTCTCTCTCTCTCTCTCTCTCTCTCTCTCAGGATCTCTAAAATAGATAAAATTATTTCATTTGCTTTTCATAGAAACAGCTTAAACAAGTCATATATTTAGGCCCTCTCTCTCTCTCTCCTCTCTCTCTCTCTCTCTCTCTCTCTCTCTCGAGCAAAGACTATTCAGCGCCAGACAAGCAAGAATGGAAGAATACCAAAATCGTAATAGAAAATGGGGAAATAGGTTACCAAAATCTTGATAAAAAACGGGAAATAGGTTACCAAAATCTTAAAAGAAAACGGGAAAGTTTACCAAAATGTTAATAATAAAAATGAAATAGGTTATCAAAATCTTAATAGCAAACGGGAAATAGGTTACCAAAATCTTAATGGAAAACGATAAACAGGTTACCAAAATCTTA
Organism: Palaemon carinicauda; assembly: GCF_036898095.1. Lineage (NCBI taxonomy): Eukaryota > Metazoa > Arthropoda > Malacostraca > Decapoda > Palaemonidae > Palaemon > Palaemon carinicauda. The sequence continues at coordinate 73,026,330 of NC_090727.1, read as the reverse complement.
ATAGAAAATGGGAAATAAGTTACCAAAACCTTAATAGAAAACGAGAAATGTTAACAAAACCTTAATAGAAAATGGGAACGGAAGGTTACCAAAATACTAATAGAAAATGAGAAATAGGTTACCAAAATCCTATTAGAAAACGGGAATAGGTAACAGAAATCTTGAAAGCTAAACGGGAAATAGGTTACCAAAATCTTAATAGGGATTAGGAATGGAAGGTTATCAAAATCTTAAAGCCTTTGGAAGTTAGTCTCTCTCTCTCTCTCTCTCTCTCTCTCTCTCTCTCTCTCTCTCTCTCTCTCTCTCTCTCTCTCTCTCTCTCCTTGCAATCTTAGAAAGAAACGATAAAGAGAGAAGTTGGAATAATTTTATTTTATTTCCCTTCTCCTCTTTCTAGAGGTAATATAGAACTGCCCTGAGTCATATGACATTTTATCTTCACATTTTACCAGTCTCCCTTTACCTCATAACACACACAAATACTCTCTCTCTCTCTCTCTCTCTCTCTCTCTCTCTCTCCCTCTCTCTCTCTCTCTCTCTCTCTCTCTCTCTCTCTCAAAGAGCTCCGCGGATGGACTCAAAAGTCTTTGGGACATCCACAATCCTTATAACTCTCTCTCTCTCTCTCTCTCTCTCTCTCTCTCTCTCTCTCTCTCTCTCTCTCTCTCTCTCTCTCTCTCTCAAACGGAACGCCATGACCATAACCCTGGATATATCTAAAAAGCAAATTGTTTCCTGAATAAGATAGGCAACAATAACAAGAGCAGGTTATCATAGAATTCAACTCCTGGTACAGACGTAAATTTATCCGTTATGAAATGCTACATTGTATATAGCATGACATTTAGACACACACATATGGAAATAAAACAAACTTTGTCAGCTTTAGAGAAATATGGAAAAACAGAGCAACAATACCTTTAGCTTATATTTTATCATTATTATTATTATTATTATTATTATTATTATTATTATTACTACTACTTGTTAAGCTACAACCCTAGTTGGAAAAGCAAGATGCTATAAGCCCAAGGGCTCCAACAAGGAAAATAGACCAGTGAAGAAAGGAAATAAGAAAATTACAAGAAACAGAATTACCAATATAAAATACTATTATTATTATTATTATTATTATTATCATTATTATTATTATTATTATTATTATTATTATTATTATTATTATTATTATTACTTGCTAAGCTACAACCATAGGTGGAAAAGCCCGAGGGCTCCAACAAGGAAAATAGCCCAGTGAAGAAAGGAAATAAGGAAACTATAAGAAACGTAATTAACAATATAAAATATTTTAAGAACAGTAACAACTTTAAAATAAATATTTCAAAGAGAAACTATAAAAACTTTAAAAAAAATAAGCGGAAAAGAAATAAAATTCAATAGTGTGCCCGAGAGTACACTCAAGCAAGAGAACTCTACCCCAAAACAGTGAAAGAACATTTTCTAATCTCCAACAACAAATAGGAATTTCGTAATGAAATGTTGAAATATAAAACTTTCTCACATAAGAATAAAAGGGATAAAACATTTTCAACTATGTTAAACTAATGAATTAAAATTTATAGGGTTATGCATATCATAGAGGATGGTATAGGGGCAAGACATGAAGAGTATTAATGAGGGCGTCATATTATTATTATTATTATTATTATTATTATTATTATTATTATTATTATTATTATTATTATTATTATTTCTACTGTATTATTATTATTATTATTATTATTATTAATCATTGATTATAAATTATAAATTATAATTATAATCATTATTATCATTATTATTATTACAGTAAATTAATAACAACAACAACAACAATAATAATAATAATAATAATAATAATAATAATAATAATAATAATAATAATAATAATCATAATAATAATAATAACAACAACAACAGTACTACAATTTTGTTTCTCTTATAGAGACAAAAGGTGTCACTCAGTACACACCTCACAAAAAAAAAAAAAAAAAAAAAAGATAAACTAGAATCTGGCCAAGATAAACATATGAAACCTGAGACATATTCTGAATTAAAAAATTCAAAAGTCATAAGTTAAAACAGAGAATATCAAAAACGAAAATAAAATTGAAAAGAATAGGATTATGTTTGATGGCGGTATATATCACACGTTCTCGTGTAGCACTTTAGGTTAAGTTAACTTTTACACCTCCTTTATCCTTCATCCCAAGTTTATCTCCCTTGCTTTCATGTCTTCCAATTTGCCACTTGGCTCTTTTACTCTTAAGAACGGGGCATAAAACCCTTATTCTCCCTTGATCACAACTTCTTAACAAGGGTACACTGGGCACACTATTCTAATTTTTCTTCCTCTTGTTTTGTTAAAGTTTTCATAGTATATATAGGAAATATATATTTTAATGTCGTTACTGTTCTTTAAAAATTTTATTTTTTCTTGTTTCCTTTCCTCACTGGGCTATTTTCCCTGTTGGGGCCCCCTGGGCTTTTATCATTTTGCTTTGCCAACTAGAGTTGCAGCTTAGCAAGTAATGATAATAATAATAATAACAATAATAATAATAATAATAATAATAATAATAATAATAATAATAATAAATATTATTAATAACAATAATAATAATAATAATAATAATAATAATAATAATAATAATGGTAATAATAATAAAATGATAAAAGTAATAAAAATAATAAAAATAAAAATAATAATAATAATAATAAAATAATAAAATGATAATAATAATAATAATAATAATAATATTAATAATAATAATAATAATAATAATAATAATAATAATAATAATAATAATAATAATAACAACAACAAAACAGATTAAATAAAAATAAAACACTCCAAATCAAATACTACATAATAAATACAAAAAACTAAATATAAAATAAGAATAATAAAAACAACAGTTTGAAAACAACCAGCATGAAATTGGTCTACTAATTAATCGCCTGGTGGAAAGTGACAGCTGTCACTTAAGTCGGGAGAACTCGGCTCTGCCTGTCTCCCCCCAAGAAGGGGAAACTATTGAAACAATGTCTAAGTGTTGTTTAAGTGAAAATGGAGGACGCTTGGCATTATTCAGAGAAGGAATTATTTCAAGTATCTTAATTAATTGATACATTTACCCTCTATGTTGATATGGATGTTAACTGTCATTATTATTATTATTATTATTATTATTATTATTATTATTACAAAAAAC
>NC_090727.1:73010618-73013118 GCF_036898095.1 Palaemon carinicauda | reverse complement strand
CTAAAAGGTAACGAGTTGCTGTGGTTTATCATACTCCATATGATGGAATGAGAGATAAACTGGAAGTCTAAAAGGTACCGAGTTGCTGTGATTTATCATACTCCATATGATGGAATGAGAGATAAACTGGAAGTCTAAAAGGTAACGAGCTGCTGTGGTTTATCATACTCCATATGATGGAATGAGAGATAAACTGGAAGTCTAAAAGGTAACGAGTTGCTGTGATTTATCATACTCCATATGATGGAATGAGAGATAAACTGGAAGTCTAAAAGGTAACGAGCTGCTGTGGTTTATCATACTCCATATGATGGAATGAGAGATAAACTGGAAGTCTAAAAGGTAAAGAGCTGCTGTGGTTTATCATACTCCATATGATTAAATGAGAGATAAACTGGAAGTCTGAAAGGTAACGAGTTGCTGTGATTTATCATACTCCATATGATGGAATGAGAGATAAACTGGAAGTCTAAAAGGTAACGAGCTGCTGTGGTTTATCATACTCCATATGATGGAATGAGAGATAAACTGGAAGTCTAAAAGGTAAAGAGCTGCTGTGGTTTATCATACTCCATATGATTAAATGAGAGATAAACTGGAAGTCTGAAAGGTAACGAGTTGCTGTGATTTATCATACTCCATATGATGGAATGAGAGATAAACTGGAAGTCTAAAAGGTAACGAGCTGCTGTGGTTTATCATACTCCATATGATGGAATGAGAGATAAACTGGAAGTCTAAAAGGTAACGAGTTGCTGTGATTTATCATACTCCATATGATGGAATGAGAGATAAACTGGAAGTCTAAAAGGTAACGAGTTGCTGTGGTTTATCATACTCCATATGATGGAATGAGAGATAAACTGGAAGTCTAAAAGGTACCGAGTTGCTGTGATTTATCATACTCCATATGATGGAATGAGAGATAAACTGGAAGTCTAAAAGGTAACGAGTTGCTGTGGTTTATCAATATATAAACTCCATGTTCTTCTTATTACAAAAAAAATGGCTGTAAAATAATTCCATTTAAAGGTTTAAAGGTCGCTCATGAATGGCAGAGGCAAGGGAAAGTAACAATGCCCTAAAGACTGAGCATATATACATATTATGGTTTATAAATCTGTAAACTTAAGGTTGTTAATATTTTCAAAAATACCAAAAAGCACCACTAAATACACGTCTCCCCCCCCCCCCATTTAAAGGTTTAAAGGTTACTCAGGAATAGCAGAAGCCAGAAATTGACCATATGTACATAAGATCAGCACCGAAGAATCTCTCCACCCAAGTTAGGACCAGGGAGGGCCAGGCAATGGGGTGCTGATGACTTGGATGGTAGACTTATAAGCTCCCACAAAAACCCCTATCCTTAGCTCACACGGATGGTGAGGTTGCAGACACTACAAGGAACTATCGAGTATGCCTGAATTTATCAAATTTCATCCGTAAATTGTTTAGTTATTATTATTATTATTACTATCCAAGCTACAACCCTAGTTGGAAAAGCAAGATGCTATAAGCCCAGGGGCTCCAACATGGAAAAATAGCCCAGTAAGGAAAGGAAATAAGGAAATAAATAAATGAAGATAACAAATTAACAATAAATCATTCTAAAAAGGTAACAACGTCAAAGCGGACATGTCATATATAAACTATTAACAACATCAAAAACAAATATGTCATAAATAAACTATATAAAGACTCACGTTAGACTGGTAACAAACAAACAAACAGACAGGCAACAGACGATCAAAGGTTAGAAATAATAAAGTTGAAAATATCTCACAGAGGCAAAAATCCAACGATTGCTGGCCATGGCACACGCTTGTATATTCAATACTAATACGAATACATTTACAGTTCCGCCAGCTAAATCTTTCCGCATAAATTACCTTTGCCGTGATACGCGAAAAATATTGCCATCATAAATTAACTCCAGAATAATCGCCTACTGAACTAATGTATTCAAAAGGGATCGAAGACGACAATCATACAACAACAACAACAACAACAACAACAAACTAATGTATTCAAAAGGGATCGAAGAAGACAATCATACAACAACAACAACAAAAACAATAAAAACAACAACAACAAACTAATGTATTCAAAAGGGGTCGAAGAAGACAATCATACGACAACAACAACAAAAACAATAATAACAACAACAACAAACTAATGTATTCAAAAGGGATCGAAGAAGACAATCATACAACAACAACAACAAAAACAGTAACAACAACAACAACAAACTAATGTATTCAAAAGGGATCGAAGAAGACAACAACAAAAACAATAACAACAACAACAACAAACTAATGTATTTAAAAGGGATCGAAGATGACAATCATACGACAACAACAACAAAAACAATAATAACAACAACAACAAACTAATGTATTCAAAAGGGATCGAAGAAGACAATCATACAACAACAACAACAAAAACAAACAACAACAACAACAACAAACTAATGTATTCAAAAGAGACCGAAGAAGACAAT
>NC_090727.1:73005618-73008118 GCF_036898095.1 Palaemon carinicauda | reverse complement strand
CCAGGCCACCACAACCCATATTAAGGTTTAAAGGCTGCTCAGGAATGGCAGAGGCAAGGGACAGTAACAATGTCCTAGAGACTGACTATATATGCATATGATCAGCGCCCAAACACCGTTTCCACCCAAGGTAAGACCAGAGTGGGCCAAACAATGGCTCATAAAATATCAATAAAGTATATATACCAAAACTCCCAAATAGAAAATACACCCCTCTATAACTTTCGTTTTTATTTTATTTTCTAAAATATCAAAAAAGTATCTATACCAAAACTCCCAAATAGAAAATACGCGCCTCTATAGCTTTCCCTTTTATTTTATTTTTTCTAAAATATCAAAAAAGTATATATAACAAAACTCCCCAATAGAAAATACAATTTCCCTTCTATTTTATTTTTCTAAAATATCAAAAAAGTATATTTACCAAAACTCCCCAATAGTAAATACACCCATTTATAGCTTTCCCTTTTATTTATTTTTTTCTAAAATAAAAAAAATACATAAACCAAAACTCCGCAAAAATAAAAAATAAAATAAAATTAATGCCATACATGAACTAGCCCTTGTAATACTTAATAGAAAATCAGCTCTCGGTAACTATCCCTTTGACAATTCATATACACCAAAAATCACAAAAAAAGGGTAAAATTAGAGGAGCACTCAGTAGAGCGCAGACCTCCACCGCGACACCTTGTTGCTTGACCTTTTGCTCGACCTTGACCTTTGACTTTAACATGCATTAATTGGCGTGGATTTTCATACACTCAAATATGAACCAAGTTTGAAGTCTCTCTGATAATGATATCCAAACGTATGGCTGATTACGTGAATTGGACATTTTGCTTGACCTTGACCTTGATCTTTGACTTTGACCTTCCAAAATTTAATCATTTCCATCTTTATACATACCAGTTAATCCATAAAACTTTCATAACTCTACGATTAAAATTGTGGCCACGAAGCTGTTCACAAACAGCCACACATACAAACCAACACACAAACAGGAGGTAAAAACATAACCTCCTTCCAACTTCGTGGGCGGCGGAAAAAAATCAATACAATCAATGAACCATCAAATGCAATACTTTAACAGACACACACACACACATACACACACACACACACACACAAAAAAAAAAAAAAAAAAAAAAAAGGAATCAATGAACCAGTACATGCAATACTTTAACAGGCTCCTTCATATAAAAAAACACATTATTTTTTCCTTGCAATAATAAATTGTCACCCCAATTAAAACGGGGACGATTAATCACCGAGTGTGTTTTGCAGCAAATCATATGAATCTCCATTAATGTTCGAAATGGAATTTTTTTTTTTTTTTTGTCAAATTCAGTAAATTACTCCTCGACAAATATCAACAGAGCACAATTATATTTTCGCAAATGTCAATACATCATCCAGATGATTTTTTAAAAAAAAATGTATTATAGAATTTTAATACTCATTATTTATTATTATTATTATTATTATTATTATTATTATTATTATTATTATCATTATTACTTGCTAAACTACAACCCTAGTTGGAAAAGCAGGATGCTATAAGGCCAAGGGCCCCAACAGGGAAAATAGCCCAGTGAGAAAAGGAAACAACGGAAAATAAATTATTTCAAGAACAGTAACATTAAAATAAATATCTCCTATATAAACTATAAAAAACTTTAACAAATCAAGAGGAAGAGAAATAAGATAGAATAGTGCCCGAGTGTACCCTCAAGCACGAAAACTCTAACCCAAGACAGTGGAAAGCCATGGTTCAGAGGCTATGGCACTACACAAGACTAGATAGCAATGGTTTGATTTTGGAGTGTCCTCCTCCTAGAAGAGCTGCTTACCATAGCAAAAGAGTCTCTTCTACCATTACCAAGAGGAAAGTAGCCATTGAACAACTACAGTGCAGTAGTTGTCAAGTGTTGCCAGACTATTCGGTGTATGTATAGGCAAGGGGAAAAATGACCCGTAACCACAGAAGGATCCAATGTAGTACTGTCTGGTCAGTCAAAGGACCCAATAACGCTCTAGCGGTAGTATCTCAACGAGTGGCTGGTGCCTGGCCAACCTACTACCTTTATGTCGACAATAAACCAAATGGAAAGATTATATGAAAATCAAAATGATTTAGCTTCTCATCGCTTATAGATTATAACTTAATTGTTTTGATAAAGCAAAACCTATTATTTCAAAATAATCATTTTAATATACTCCGGATAGCTAGGTTGGTAGCGTCGCGGGCTTCTGTTTCAGAGGTCCCGAGTTCGCGTCCCCGCCAGGACGCAGATAGTGCGAGACCTTCTACTGGGGAGAGGGGGGGGGGGTACTCCCCAGGGTGGTGTCTGGGGGGGAGGTTAGAGGGAGCTAGTGATAGTCCCTGCTGGCTTATGGTCGCCCGAGCAGAATGATGTAGATCGTCTCAGGGGAGACCCAAAAAAAACCAGCAACTTTAATTTTTAACTTTAATATATTTTCCGGAAATAACTCTTTT
>NC_090727.1:73003504-73005118 GCF_036898095.1 Palaemon carinicauda | reverse complement strand
CGAGCATAAGATATTTTTCGTTTTTTTTTGATGCAAACGAAAGATATTTTTGCTTTTTCAATGCAAACAAAAGATATTTTTGCTTTTTTAATGCAAACAAAAGTTGTTTTCGGTTTTTGATGGAAACAAAAGATGTTTTGCTTTTTTTAATGCAAACAAAAGATGTTTTCGCTTTTTCTGATGGAAACAAAAGATATTTTTGCTTTTTTAATGCAAACAAAAGATATTTTTGCTTTTTTAATGCAAACAAAAGTTGTTTTCGGTTTTTGATGGAAACAAAAGATGTTTTTGCTTTTTTTAATGCAAACAAAAGATGTTTTCGCTTTTTCTGATGGAAACAAAAGATATTTTTGCTTTTTTAATGCAAATCCATAGATATTTTTGCTTTTTTTAATGCAAACAAAGGATGTTTTCGCTTTTTGATGAAACCAAAGATGTTTTCGCTTTTTTTAATGCAAACAAAAGATGTTTTTGCTTTTTTCGATAAACAAAAGATTTTTTTGCTTTTTTAATGCAAAAAAAAAGATGTTTTCGCTTTTTTAATGCAAACAAAAGATATTTTCGCTTTTTCGATGGAAACAAAAGATGTTTTTGCTTTTTTAAAGCAAACAAAAGATGTTTTCGCTTTTTTAGATGGAAACAAAAGATATTTTTGCTTTTTTAATGCAAACAAAAGATGTTTTCGCTTTTTCGATGGAAACAAAAGATGTTTTCGCTTTTTCAGATGGAAACAAAAGATATTTTTGCTTTTTTAAAGCAAATAAAACTCTTTCGCTTTTTTAGATGGAAATAAAAGATATTTTTGCTTTTTTAATGCAAACAAAAGACGTTTTCGCTTTTTTTGGATGGAAACAAAAGATGTTTTTGTTTTTTTAATGCAAAAAAAAAAAGATGTTTTCGCTTTTTTAATGCAAACAAAAGATATTTTCGCTTTTTCGATGGAAACAAAAGATGTTTTTGCTTTTTTAAAGCAAACAAAAGATGTTTTCGCTTTTTTAGATGGAAACAAAAGATATTTTTTGCTTTTTTAATGCAAACAAAAGATGTTTTCGCTTTTTTAGATGGAAACAAAAGATGTTTTCGCTTTTTCAGATGGAAACAAAAGATGTTTTTGCTTTTTTTAATGCAAACAAAAGATGTTTTCGCTTTTTCTGATGGAAACAAAAGATATTTTTGCTTTTTTAATGCAAATCCATAGATATTTTTGCTTTTTTTAATGCAAACAAAGGATGTTTTCGCTTTTTGATGAAACCAAAGATGTTTTCGCTTTTTTAATGCAAACAAAAGATGTTTTTGCTTTTTTCGATAAACAAAAGATTTTTTGCTTTTTTAATGCAAAAAAAAAGATGTTTTCGCTTTTTTTAATGCAAACAAAAGATATTTTCGCTTTTTCGATGGAAACAAAAGATGTTTTTGCTTTTTTAAAGCAAACAAAAGATGTTTTCGCTTTTTTAGATGGAAACAAAAGATATTTTTGCTTTTTTAATGCAAACAAAAGATGTTTTCGCTTTTTCGATGGAAACAAAAGATGTTTTCGCTTTTTCAGATGGAAACAAAAGATATTTTTGCTTTTTTAAAGCAAATAAAACTCTTTCGCTTTTTTAGATGGAAACA
>NC_090727.1:72991004-73001004 GCF_036898095.1 Palaemon carinicauda | reverse complement strand
TGTCACAGAGACTTCAAACACTGACAAAGACAATAAAAGAGGAAGGAGAGAAAGGCATGAACAAACATACAAGACAATAAAAGAGGAAGGAGAGAAAGGCATAATAAACATACAAGACAATAAAAGAGGAAGGAGAGAAAGGCATAATAAACAAACTGAAGCTGTTGCTGTGAGGGGAGCTGATGGGAACTGTCAGAGAGGCTGTTGAATAGAGATCTTCTTTGGATTTTCTAGAGAAGGAATGAAGGAAACAAACACTAATGATATTGTATGTGTGTTTTTGTTACCTCCGCCAACGAAGTTGAAAGGAGGTTATGTTTTACCCACTGTTTGTGTTTTTGTTTGTGAACAGCTTCCTGGCCACGTTCGTAGAGTAATGAAACTAACAGGGTTTAAAACACTAATAACATTATCTGTATGTTTTTGTTACCCCAGACAACGAAGTTGTAAGGAGGTTATGTTTTACCCCCTGTTTGTGGGTTTGTTTGAGTGTGTTTGTTTGTGAACAGCTTCCTGGCCACAATTTTTATCGTAGAGTAATGAAACTTGCAGGGAATAATTGTTATGTAAAAAGCTGGAAATTATTAAATTTTGGTAGGTCAAGGTCATGGTCAATCAAAACGTCGAATTCATGTAATCAGCCATAAGTTTGGACATCGTTGTCAGAGACTTCAAACTTGGTTCATATTTGGGTGTATGAAAATCCTGGCCAATTAAACCAAATCTATTGGACCACAGCGACCAAGATAAATTGGATAAAAATCTTTTTTAAAAAAGTTAAAAAACACATGAAGAATAACTAAGTTCCAGATAAAATATTTGCTGATACGAGAAAAACATTAAGGATAAAATACAGAGAAACCAAATTTATAGGATCTTAGCGAGAAAAATTAAACGACGCAACTTTAAAACAGCAAAAGAAAAGGAAGAAAGTAATCCTCTTTAAGCGTCCCATGTGCTTCTCAGGCTCCAGACACCTTCCTCTTACAAGTCTTGAAAAACTTGGCGATTTCTTTGAAGCTGTTCCTGCTCTTTCGTCTTCCGGATGGGTCACCTTTTTCTTTAGTCTTTCTCCCTCGCGGTTCCAAATTACCTCACGGGGCTTGTGACTGCTGAGTTTAAGGCAGTAGGAAAGTTTAGACTCTTCCAGTTTAAGGTTTTCTTTCACTCCTTCAGTTCAAGGGTTTCTTTTACTTCGACAGTTCAAGCTTTTTTTACTCCACTTACGGTTTTCTTTTACTCCTTCAGTTCAAGCTTTTCTTTTACACCATCAGTTCAAGTTTTTCTTTTACTCCTCCAGAACCATTTTTTTTTTACTCCAGTTATTTCTTTTTACTCATAGCTTTTCTTTTACTCCTTCAGTTCAAGTTTTTTTTTTTACTTCTGTTCAAGTTTTTCTTTTACTCCTTCAGTTCAAGGATTTCTTTTACTCCTTCAGTTCAAGGTTTTCTTTTACTTCTCCAGTTAAAGCTTTTCTTTTACTTCTCCAGTTCAAGGTTTTCTTTAACTTCTCCAATTCAATTTTTTTTTTACTTCTGTTCAAGCTTTTCTTTCACTCCTTCAGTTCAAGCTTTTCTTTTACTCCTTCAGTTCAAGCTCTTCTTTTACTCCTCCAGTTCAAGCTTTTTTTTTTTACTTCTCCAGTTCAAGCTTTTTTTTTGCTTCTGTTCAAGCTTTTCTTTCACTCCTTCAGTTAAGGTTTTCTTTTACTCCTTCAGTTCAAGCTTTTCTTTTACTTCTCCAGTTCAAGGTTATCTTTTATTCCTTCAGTTCAAGCTTTTCTTTTACTTCTACAGTTCAAGGTTTTCTTTTACTTCTACAGTTCAAGCTTTTCTTTTACTTCTTCAGTTCAAGGTTTTCTTTTACTTCTACAGTTCAAGGTTTTCTTTTACTCCTTCAGTTCAAGCTTTTCTTTTACTTCTCCAGTTCAAGGTTTTCTTTACTCCTTCAGTTCAAGGTTTTCTTTTACTCCTTCAGTTCAAGCTTTTCTTTTACTTCTCCAGTTCAAGGTTTTCTTTTACTCCTTCAGTTCAAGGTTTTCTTTCACTTCTCCAGTTCAAGGTTTTCTTTTCACTCCTTCAGTTCAAGCTTTTCTTTCACTCCTTCAGTTCAAGGTTTTCTTTTATTCCTTCAGTTCAAGCTTTTCTTTTACTTTTCCAGTTCAAGGTTTTCTTTTACTCCTTCAGTTCAAGGTTTTCTTTTATTCCTTCAGTTCAAGCTTTTCTTTTACTTTTCCAGTTCAAGGTTTTCTTTTACTCCTTCAGTTCAAGGTTTTCTTTTACCTCTCCAGTTCAAGGTTTTCTTTCACTCCTTCAGTTCAAGCTTTTCTTTCACTCCTTCAGTCAAGGTTTTCTTTTATTCCTTCAGTTCAAGCTTTTCTTTTACTTTTCCAGTTCAAGGTTTTCTTTTACTTCTCCAGTTCAGGTATAATTTTTACTTTTCCAGTTCAAGCTTTCTTTTAATCCTCCAGTTCAAGCATCATTTACTCGTTCAGTTCAAGCTTTTCTTTTACCCGTTTAGTTCAAGCTTTTCTTCTACTCCTCCAGTTCAAGAATATCTTTTACTCTTCCAGTTCAAGCTTTTCTTCTACTCCTCCAGCTCAAGCTTTTTTTACTCCAGTTAACGTTTTTATTTTACACCTTCAGTTTAAGCTTTTCTTTTATTCCTCCAGTTCAAGCTTTTCTTTTTACTCTTCCAGTTCAAGCTTTTTTTTTCTTTTACTCCTGTTCAAGGTTTTCATTTACTCCATCAGTTCAAGCTTTTCTTTTACTTCTCCAGTTCAAGATTTTTTTACTCCTCCAGTTAAAGCTTTTCCTTTACTCTTCCAGTTCAAGCTTTTCATTCACTCCTTCAGTTCAAGGTTTTATTTTACTCCTCTAATTCAAGCTTTTCTTTTACTCCTCCAGTTCAAGCTTTTTTTACTCCTTCAGTTCAAGCATTCCTATTACTCCTCTTTTTGCTGCTTTTGTTTTATTCCTCCACTTCAAGCTTTTATTTTACTACAGTTCAAAGTTTACTTCAAATTCAGTTCAAGCTTTACTTTTACTCCTGAAGTTCAAGCTTTTCTTTTACTGTTGTAGTTCATTCTTTTCTTTTTCCCCTTTGTCCTTATTTCTTATTTCCTTATATCATCCAATTACTTGCTAATTTACATAATTCCAAGGATAAAAAGTCCTTTCACATCGTGTGCTTCCTTCTCCGCTATCTACTTCCATTTATTTCATTCTTCCACCTGTCTTGACTCAATCTCTTCTTCCTTTTTTTATTTTTTTTCATCTTTTTTTTTTTTTTTTGTAGAGCATCACTCACTCCCAGCTATTTGAATTCAGCAGATTTTATTCCCAGACATTTTCTTTTGCTAAAAAGTATAAACACTATAAATCTCTCTCTCTCTCTCTCTCTCTCTCTCTCTCTCTCTCTCTCTCTCTCTCTCTCAATTCCTTGCCATTTTCAGATTTTAACAATCTCTCTCTCTCTCTCTCTCTCTCTCTCTCTCTCTCTCTCTCTTCATTTTCAGATTTTAACAATCGCTTTCTCTCTCTTCCATTTTCGGATTTTAACAGTCTCTCTCTCTCTCTCTTACCATTTTCAGATTTCAACAATCTCTCTCTCTCTCTCTCTCTCTCTCTTCCCATTTCGGATTTTAACAATCTCTCTCTCTCTCTCTCTCTCTCTCTCTCTCTCTCTCTCTCTTATGTAATTGGACGTACATCAGTATGCATGAGCAGATGAAAAATACAAGTAATAAATAAGTTCAATATTTCCTTGTGCTTTTATATCCGTTGCAAGCTATCTGTCTGGTTGCAATGGACTGTGATCGAAATGCACGGTATTGCAAGCTGTTAGATGTGTTGCAAACTTGCAATAGCAATATTCTTGTCATTGTCTGTGTTGCTGAATATTCAACAGATAGTATTGACTCTAGTTCTGTCACTGGCTATTATTATTATTATTATTATTGGTAGTAGAAGTAGTAGTAGTAGTAGTAGTAGCTAAGCTACAAGCCTAGTAGTAGTAGTAGTAGTAGCTGAACTACAACGCTAGTAGTAGTAGCTAAGGTACAACGCTAGTAGTAGTAGTAGTAGTAGTAGTAGTAGTAGTAGTAGTAGTAGCTAAGCTACAACGCTAGTAGTAGTAGTAGTAGTAGTAGTAGCTAAGCTACAAGCCTAGTAGTAGTAGTAGTAGTAGTAGCTGAACTACAACGCTAGTAGTAGTAGCTAAGGTACAACGCTAGTAGTAGTAGTAGTAGTAGCTAAGCTACAACGCTAGTAGTAGTAGTAGTAGTAACAGTAGTAGCAGCAGCTAATCTACAACCATAGTAGTAGTAGTGGTTGTAGTAGCTAGGCTACAATCGTAGTAGTAGTAGTAGTAGTAGTAGTAGCAGCAACTAATCGACAACCATAGTAGTAGTAGTGGTTGTAGTAGCTAGGCTACAATCATAATGCTAGTAGTAGTAGTAGTAGTAGTAGTAGTAGTAGTAGAAGCCAAGCTACAACCGTAGTTGGCAAAGCAGGATGCTATATGCCCAAGGGCTCCAACAGAGAAAAATAGTAATGTGAGGAAAGGCAACAAAGGAAAAAAAAAACTTCAAGAGACGTAATGAACAAATAAAAAATATTCTAAGAGCAGTAACGATATTAAAATAAATCTTTCATATATAAATTATAAAGATAGACTTATGTCAGCCTGAGCACTGGAATACTTTTTACCATAATTTTTCGGAAAAGATATTCAGTTGAAATATATTTCAATTGAAAATACTAGATAAACTTATAAGGAGCAAATGTTTGGCTATATATATATATATATATATATATGTACATATTTATACATATATATATATTATATATATGTATATATATATATATATATATGTATATATGTATATATATATATATATATATGTATAAATATGTACATATATATATACATATATACAGTATATATATACATATACATATATATATATATATATATATATTGTCACGCTCAAGGGGAGAGGTAATAGTCACACACTGGTGAGAGGAGGTATTCCGAGAGGGTACACTCGGAAACCACACTCTCCCACAAATTGCTCAACCAGCGGGTTGTAGTTAGGAACTGGTGTGTGTGTGTATGTGTGTGCATGTGTATGTGTGTAAATATTTAGACATCATTTTAAATGACTATGCTCCAAACATTGACTCGCAGGGATGCCCTTTTAGCTGGGAAAAGTTTCCTACTAGCAGATTGGTTAGAATTATTTTGTGCAACCAATCAGCTAGTAGGGAACTTTTCCCAGCTAAAATGGCACCCCAGTTAATCAGTGCAAATCCGTAGAGTTTAGTAGATCGAGTATAGGTAAGTAGATTTGTTAACCATTTCACATAATCAGAGAGACGCCTCTTGGTCCTCAAGACAATTAGGTCCTAATTAGCTAAAGGGGCTGGGGCTGGATTTGTTAGTTATATATAAGTATTCAAGACTGTGAATTGTGGCTGATGGGAGGCCTGGAATTAATGATTGATTATTAATTATTAATCATTAGGGATAAATTTGTTTTTCAATGGAAGAAAGCTGTTAATTAACCTGGAGTTGATTTGTCGAAATACAGGATCTATTGAATACAGAAAATGATTTCATTTGCTTTTCATAGACACAGCTTCAACAAGTCATATATTTAGGCCTACTCTCTCTCTCTCTCTCTCTCTCTCTCTCTCTCTCTCTCTCTCTCTCTCAGAATCTTGTAAATATTTAAAATTATTTCATTTGCTTTTCATAGACACAGCTTAAACAAGTCATATATTTAGGCCTACTCACTCTCTCTCTCTCTCTCTCTCTCTCTCTCTCTCTCTCTCTCTCTCAGAATCTTGTAAATAGATAAAATTATTTCATTTGCTTTTCATAGACGCAGCTTAAACAAGTCATATATTTAGGCCTACTCACTCTCTCTCTCTCTCTCTCTCTCTCTCTCTCTCTCTCTCTCTCAGAATCTTGTAAATAGATAAAATTATTTCATTTGCTTTTCATAGACACAGGCTTAAACAAGTCATATATTTAGGCCTACTCACTCTCTCTCTCTCTCTCTCTCTCTCTCTCTCTCTCTCTCTCTCTTTCTCTAAGGATCTCTAAAATAGATAAAATTATTTCATTTGCTTTTCATAGAAACAGCTTAAACAAGTCATATATTTAGGCCTACTCTCTCTCTCTCTCTCTCTCTCATCTCTCTCTCCTCTCTCTCTCTCTCTCCTCTAAAATAGATAAAATTATTTCATTTGCTTTTCATAGAAACAGCTTAAACAAGTCATATATTTAGGCCCTCTCTCTCTCTCTCTCTCTCTCTCTCTCTCTCTCTCTCTCTCTAAAATAGATAAAAGTATTTCATTTGCTTTTCATAGAAACAGCTTAAACAAGTCATATATTTAGGCCCTCTCTCTCTCTCTCTGTCTCTCTCTCTCTCTCTCTCTCTCTCTCTCTCTCTCTCAGGATCTCTAAAATAGATAAAATTATTTCATTTGCTTTTCATAGAAACAGCTTAAACAAGTCATATATTTAGGCCTACTCACTCACTCTCTCTCTCTCTCTCTCTCTCTCTCTCTCTCTCTCTCTCTCTCTCTCAGGATCTCTAAAATAGATAAAATTATTTCATTTGCTTTTCATAGAAACAGCTTAAACAAGTCATATATTTAGGCCCCCCCCTCTCTCTCTCTCTCTCTCTCTCTCTCTCTCTCTCTCAGGATCTCTTGAATAGATAAAATTATTTCATTTGCTTTTCATAGAAACAGCTTAAACAAGTCATATATTAAAGCCTACTCTCTCTCTCTCTCTCTCTCTCTCTCTCTCTCTCTCTCTCTCTCGAGCAAAGACTATTCAGCGCCAGACAAGCAAGAATGGAAGAATACCAAAAATCGTAATAGAAAATGGGAAATAGGTTACCAAAATCTTGATAAAAAACGGGAAATAGGTTACCAAAATCTTAAAAGAAAACGGGAAAGTTTACCAAAATGTTAATAATAAAAATGAAATAGGTTATCAAAATCTTAATAGCAAACGGGAAATAGGTTACCAAAATCTTAATGGAAAACGATAAACAGGTTACCAAATCTTAATAGAAAATGGGAAATAAGTTACCAAAACCTTAATAGAAAACGAGAAATGTTAACAAAACCTTAATAGAAAATGGGAACGGAAGGTTACCAAAATACTAATAGAAAATGAGAAATAGGTTACCAAAATCCTATTAGAAAACGGGAATAGGTAACAGAAATCTTGAAAGCTAAACGGAAATAGGTTACCAAAATCTTAATAGGGATTAGGAATGGAAGGTTATCAAAATCTTAAAGCCTTTGGAAGTTAGTCTCTCTCTCTCTCTCTCTCTCTCTCTCTCTCTCTCTCTCTCTCTCTACTTGCAATCTTAGAAAGAAACGATAAAGAGAGAAGTTGGAATAATTTTATTTTATTTCCCTTCTCCTCTTTCTAGAGGTAATATAGAACTGCCCTGAGTCATATGACATTTTATCTTCACATTTTACCAGTCTCCCTTTACCTCATAACACACACAAATACTCTCTCTCTCTCTCTCTCTCTCTCTCTCTCTCTCTCTCTCTCAAAGAGCTCTGCGGATGGACTCAAAAGTCTTTGGGACATCCACAATCCTTATAACTCTCTCTCTCTCTCTCTCTCTCTCTCTCTCTCTCTCTCTCTCAAACGGAACGCCATGACCATAACCCTGGATATATCTAAAAAGCAAATTGTTTCCTGAATAAGATAGGCAACAATAACAAGAGCAGGTTATCATAGAATTCAACTCCTGTACAGACGTAAATTTATCCGTTATGAAATGCTACATTGTATATAGCATGACATTTAGACACACACATATGGAAATAAAACAAACTTTGTCAGCTTTAGAGAAATATGGAAAAACAGAGAAACAATACCTTTAGCTTATATTTTATCATTATTATTATTATTATTATTATTATTATTACTACTACTACTACTTGTTAAGCTACAACCCTAGTTGGAAAAGCAAGATGCTATAAGCCCAAGGGCTCCAACAAGGAAAATAGCCCAGTGAAGAAAGGAAATAAGAAAATTACAAGAAACAGAATTACCAATATAAAATACTATTATTATTATTATTATTATTATTATTATTATTATTATTATTATTATTATTACTTGCTAAGCTACAACCATAGGTGGAAAAGCCCGAGGGCTCCAACAAGGAAAATAGCCCAGTGAAGAAAGGAAATAAGGAAACTATAAGAAACGTAATTAACAATATAAAATATTTTAAGAACAGTAACAACTTTAAAATAAATATTTCAAAGAGAAACTATAAAAACTTTAAACAAAATAAGCGGAAAAGAAATAAAATTCAATAGTGTGCCCGAGAGTACACTCAAGCAAGAGAACTCTACCCCAAAACAGTGAAAGAACATTTTCTAATCTCCAACAACAAATAGAATTTCGTAATGAAATGTTGAAATATAAAACTTTCTCACATAAGAATAAAAGGGATAAAACATTTTCAACTATGTTAAACTAATGAATTAAAATTTATAGGGTTATGCATATCATAGAGGATGGTATAGGGGCAAGACATGAAGAGTATTAATGAGGCGTCATATTATTATTATTATTATTATTATTATTATTATTATTATTATTATTATTATTTCTACTGTATTATTATTATTATTATTATTATTATTATTATTATTATTATTATTATTATTATTAATCATTGATTATAAATTATAAATTATAATTATAATCATTATTATTATTATTATTATTATTACAGTAAATTAATAACAACAACAACAACAACAATAATAATAATAATAATAATAATAATAATAATAATAATAATAATAATAATAATAATAACAACAGTACTACAATTTTGTTTCTCTTATAGAGACAAAAGGTGTCACTCAGTACACACCTCACAAAAAAAAAAAAAAAGATAAACTAGAATCTGGCCAAGATAAACATATGAAACCTGAGACATATTCTGAATTAAAAAATTCAAAAGTCATAAGTTAAAACAGAGAATATCAAAAACGAAAATAAAATTGAAAAGAATAGGATTATGTTTGATGGCGGTATATATCACACGTTCTCGTGTAGCACTTGAGGTTAAGTTAACTTTTACACCTCCTTTATCCTTCATCCCGAGTTTATCTCCCTTGCTTTCATGTCTTCCAATTTGCCACTTGGCTCTTTTACTCTTAAGAACGGGGCATAAAACCCTTATTCTCCCTTGATCACAACTTCTTAACAAGGGTACACTGGGCACACTGTTCTAATTTTTCTTCCTCTTGTTTTGTTAAGTTTTCATAGTATATATAGGAAATATATATTTTAATGTCGTTACTGTTCTTTAAAAATTTTATTTTTTCTTGTTTCCTTTCCTCACTGGGCTATTTTCCCTGTTGGGGCCCCTGGGCTTTTATCATTTTGCTTTGCCAACTAGAGTTGCAGCTTAGCAAGTAATGATAATAATAATAATAACAATAATAATAATAATAATAATAATAATAATAATAATAATAATAATAATAATAATAATAATAATAATAATAATAATAAATATTATTAATAACAATAATAATAATAATAATAATAATAATGATAATGGTAATAATAATAAAACGATAAAAGTAATAAAATAATAAAAATAAAAATAATAATAATAACAATAAAATAATAAATGATAATAATAATAATAATAATAATAATAATAATAATAATAATAATAATAATAATAACAACAACAAAACAGATTAAATAAAATAAAACACTCCAAATCAAATACTACATAATAAATACAAAAAACTAAATATAAAATAAGAATAATAAAACCAATAGTTTGAAAAGGGCCAGCATGAAATTGGTCTACTAATTAATCGCCTGGTGGAAAGTGACAGCTGTCACTTAAGTCGGGAGAACTCGGCTCGGCCTGTCTCCCCCCAAGAAGGGGAAACTATTGAAACAATGTCTAAGTGGT
>NC_090727.1:72983504-72986004 GCF_036898095.1 Palaemon carinicauda | reverse complement strand
ATTTATCCAGAACGATGTAAAAAAATTAATTAACCCTTTGGCATATATTCAACAGGATTACGCTTAAATTGACGTTAAAAACAATAATAATACTGAATTAGAACAAGTTTCTCGAGAACAAAGTAAAAAAATTGTTAACTCTTTGGCATTATATTAATCAAGATTACGCTTAAATTAACTTCTGAAAAATAACATTACCGAGAACAGGTTTCTAAAGAATAATTTTTTTAAAAAATTAGTTAATCCTTTGGCATTGTAGTAAACAGGATTGCGTTAAAATTGACTTTAAAAAAATAATATTACCGAGAACAGTTTTCTAAAGAACAAATTAAAAAGAAATTTGTTAACCCTTTGACATATTGAACAGGATTACGCTTAAATTGACGTTAAAAAAAATAACATTACTGAATTAGAACAGGTTTCTTTAGAACAAATTAAAAAAAAAATTAGTTAATCCTTTGGCATTATATTAAACAGGATTAAGTTAAAATTGACTTCAAAAAAATAATAATACTGAACGAGAAAAAGGTTTCTCAAAAACAAAATTAAAAAAATTAACCCTTTGATATTATATCAAACATTATTACGCTTAAATTGACTTAAAAAGAATAACATAACTGAACTAGAACAAGTTTCTCAAGAACAAATTAAAAAGAAAAAAAATAGTTAACCCTTTGGCATTATATTAAACAAGATTACGCTTAAATTGACTTCTGAAAAAAATATCATTACTGAGAACAGGTTTCTCAAGAGCAAATTAAAAAAATTGAGTTAACCCTTTGGCATCAGATTAAGCAGGATTACGTTAAAATTGACTTTAAAAATATAATATTACTGAATGAGAACAGGGGTCTCAAGAAGTGTAAAAAATTAGTTAACCCTTTGGCATTATATTAAACAGGATTACGCTTAAATTGACTTTACAAAAATAACATTACTGAACGAGAAATGGTTTCTCAAGAACAAAGTAAAAAAATAGTTAACCCTTTGGCATTATATTAAACAGGATTACGCTTAAATTGACTTCTGAAAAATAACATTACTGAGAACAAGTTTCTCAAGAACAAAGTAAAAAAAAAAAAAAAAAAAATTAACCCTTTGGCATTATATTAAACCAGGATTACGCTTAAAATTGACTTCTGAAAAATAACATTACTGAGAACAAGTTTCTCAAGAACAAAGTAAAAAAAAAAAAAAAAAAATTAACCCTTTGGCATTATATTAAACAGGATACGCTTAAATTGACTTCTGAAAAATAACATTACTGAGAACAAGTTTCTCAAGAACAAAGTAAAAAAAAAAAAAAATAGTTAACGCTTTGGCATTATATTAAACAGGATTACGCTTAAATTGACTTCTGAAAAATAACATTACTAAGAAACAAGTTTCTCAAGAACAAAGTAAAAAAAAAAGAAAAAAAAATAGTTAACCCTTTGGCATTATATTAAACACGATTACGTTTAAATTGACTTCTAAAAAATAACATTACTGAATGAAAACAAGTTTATCCAGAACTATGTAAAAACAATTAGTTAACCTTTGGCATTATATCAAAACGGGATTAAGTTAAAGTTGACTTTAAAAAAATAATATTACTGAACGAGAAAAGGTTTCTAAAGAACAAATTAAAAAAAAATAGTTAACCCCTTCGGCATTATAATGAACAGGATTACGCTTAAATTGACTTAAAAAGAATGACATAACTGAATTAGAACAAGTTTCTCAAGAACAAATCAAAAAGAAATTTGTTAACCCTTTGGGATTACATTAAACAGGATTACGCTTAATTGACTTTTTAAAAAAAATATTAATACTGAATTAGAACAAGTTCCTAAAGAACAAAATAAAAAAAAATAGTTAACCCTTTGGCATTATATTAAACAGGATTACGCTTAAAACGACTATAAAAAAAAATATTAATACTGAATTAGAACAAGTTCCTAAAGAACAAAATAAAAAATAGTTAACCCCTTTGGGCATTATATTAAACAGGATTACGCTTAAACTGACTTAAAAAAAAAATAACATCACTGAAAGACAACAAAATTTCTTAAGGAAAAAGTAAAAAAATTAGTTAACCCCTTTAGCACTAGATTCTTTCGTCATTTCTATTCTATAAAAGATCTTATCTATAAAAGATTTAACAAGGCATCTAGGATTTAGCTCTCTCCATTGTATTTTCTCGTTCTCAGACGAAATTTCCATACCATAATGAACTTTTTTTACAAAGGACTTTTGATAAGTTTCCGCCTACAGCTGAAAGACAGGAGCTGGAGAAGGAAATATTCAAGTATGGGATGATAAAATAAGATAGGAAGGATGATATATGTTTTATTACCATAAATAATGTATAAAGAAATAATGATTATGTATAATGACGAAATAGAAATTTAAAAAAGAAATAATGAATAATATATAATGATGAAATAGAAATTTAAAAATAAATAATGAATAATATATAATGACGAAATAGAATTTAAAAACAATGATTAATGTATAA
>NC_090727.1:72971004-72981004 GCF_036898095.1 Palaemon carinicauda | reverse complement strand
GACATACCCAGAAATTTTTTAACAATGTAAGTTAGGCCATTTCGACATGTCTTGTTTTTTTTAACAGTGTAAGTTGGGGCCATTTCGGACTTTAAACGGAGATTTTCCAATTAAAATAACGGTTTTTTAACAGTGCAAGTTAGACCATTTTGGACACATCCAGAAATTTTCATAAAAATTCCTCCATAATTTTTCGAGTTACACTGGTAACAAAACAAACAAACAGAGAGACAACAGACGATCAAAGGTAGAAATAATAAAGTTGAATATATCTCACAGAGGCAAAAATCCAATGATTTTTGCCGTGGCACGCGCTTGTATATTCAATACTAATACGAATACATTTACAGTTCCGCCAGCTAAATCTTTCCGCATAAATTACCTTTGCCGTGATACGCGAAAAATATTGCCATCATAAATTAACTCCAGAAAAAATCGCCTACTGAAATTATGTATTCAAAAGGGATCCAAAAAAACAATCATACAATCAACAACAACAAAAACAATAACAACAACAACAACAACAAACTAATGTATTCAAAAGGGATCGAAGAAGACAATCATACAACAACAACAACAAAAACAATAACAACAACAAACTAATGTATTCAAAGGGATCGAAGACCACAATCATACAACAACAACAACAACAATAATAATAACAATAATAATAATAAACGTTTCTAATCCTCTGCAGGACAAAGGCCTCAAATATGTCCTTATTCCTGTCTAAAGTTTGGCTACTTTTCTTAACCATGTTGGCAAATACAGATTGGTGATGGTGGGATATTTTCGTTTGATCGCTCAAAGCAAACCCAACCTAGTATGGGTGACCCTGACTAGTACAGCTTTATTGATCATGTTGATACACAAATCCTTTCACTACGTTAAGGTATCCCCCATTCATACAATTTTTCTATTTCTTCCATTTTTTTTAAATATTATTTTTCTTTACGTCATGGAAGGCAAAAGAACCATTGTATATATCTCCCCTATATAATAGAGAAAGTGCCTGGCTATATTATATATATATATATATTATACTTCCTCTCCCCCTTTCTTTGGGACGGGGAGAGCCCATATATATATATATATATATATATAAGTATATATATACATATATATATACATACGTATATATATATATATATATATATATGTGTGTGTGTGTATATATATATAGTTATATATATACATATATTATATATATAAGTATATATATATATACATATGTATATATATATATATATATATATGGTCTCTCCCGTCCCAAAGAAAGGGGGGAGATGGAGTAGCCATACCCTGGTGAAAGGGTAAACCCCGTGAGGTACAATTAGAATCCAAAACTGCCGTGTTGTAGTTAGGAAAAGATGAGGGAGTGGGAAGGGTTGAATCTGTGCGTGTACGTGCATATCTATTTAAATATTTAGCCCGTCATTTTTGGACGGGTCACATACACTAATGTACTGAATAATTAATCAATTTCAACTCAAATAACTATCCCGGTTGCGGTGGTCTATTGGAAACGTCTCTTGCCTGGCGATATGCTAAACAAGAGATCGAGTCATGCTTAAACTTGTTACTTTCTTTGGTGTCTGGAACCTCATCATCCTTGTCAGCTAAGAATAGGGGTTTGGGTGAGCCTATGTCTACCTGCTGAGTCATCAGCTGCCATTGCACCGGCTCTCCTTGGTCCTAGCTTGGGTGGAGGAGGGACTTGGGTGCTGAACATCAGCTATGTCAAGTTTTCCTTGTTGGAGTCCTGGGGCTTATAGCATCTTGTTTTTCCACCTAGGGTTGTAGCTAATAATAATAATAATAATAATAATAATAATAATATGAAAGACCTATTATATTGTTTTTATCATTCTTAAAATATTTTTTTTTCGAATTGTCCATTACTTCTTTTGTACTTTATTTCCTTATTTACTTTCCTCACTGGGCTATTTTTCCCTGTTGGAGCCCTAGGGCTTAAGCATCCTGCTTTTCCAACTAGGGTTGTCTCTTAATAATAATAATAATAATAATAATAATAGACGGTCAGTCTTTAGAGCACTGTCAGCTAGCTAGGGCATAGTCACTGTCCCCTACCTCTGCCATTCATGAGCGGCCTTTAAACCTATACTGCAGTGGATACCAGCTAAGGATGGTAATGGGAACATAACTCTCCATTAATTATCTTAATTACAGCCCAATCAAGACGCGCTGTTTTAACTGGGGGTATAATTCACTGTAGGAGATACGCTGTAATTAGCTCATACTTGAGGTCTTAAAAGACTGGTCCCTAAATCAGCTATTTTAGGTTTTAGGAGATTATTAAAACGTCGTAAAAAGTATTGCATTTTCGAGGGATGGTGGCACTATTTAGGTTTAAAGGCCGCTCATGAATGGCAGAGGCAAGGGACAATGCCCTAGATACTGTCCATATATGAATATGATCAGCGCACAAGCTAGGGCCAAGGAGGGCCAGTCCAATGGCTGCTAATGACTCAGCAGATAGACCTATAGGCTCCCCCAAACGCCTCATCCTTAGCTCACAAGGATGGTGAGGTTGCAGCGACCAAATAAACTATAGAGTTTAAGCGGGACTCGAACCCCAGTCTGGCAATCACCAAGCAAGGACGCTATCACCAGGCCACCACAACCCGTACTAATGTTTAAATGCCACTCATTAATGACAGAGGCATGAGACAGTAACAAGGCCATAGAGGACTGACCATATATACATATGATCAGCGCACAAGGCCCCCTCTAAACCCAAGCTAGGACCAAGGAGGGCTAGGCAATGGCTTCTGATGATTCAGCAGATAGACCTATAGGCTCCTCCAAACGCCTCATCCTTAGCTCAAAAGGATGGTGAGGTTGCAGAAACCAAATAAACTAAAGAGTTTAAGCGGGACTCGAACCCCAGTCTGGCAATCACCAAGTACGGACGCTACCACCAGGCCACCACAATCCATATTACGGTTTAAAGGTTACTCATGAATGGCTAAGACAAGGGACAGTGATAATGTTATAGAGACTGACTATATAATACATATGATCAGCGCCCAAGCATCCTCTCCACCCAAGCTAGGACCAAGGAGGGCCAGGCAATGGCTGCTGATGACTCAGCAGATAGACCTATACCCCCCCCACCTTCTTAGCTCACAAGGATGGTGAGGTTGCAGTGACCAAAAAAAAACGACTTTGAGCGGGACTCGAACCCCAGTCTGGCGTTCACCAGTCAGGGACGTTACCACTTTCGCCACCACAACCCATATTAAGGTTTTAAAGGCCACTCATGAATGACAGAGACATGAGACAGTAACAATGCCCAGGAGACTGACCATATATACATATGATCAGTGCCCAAGCATCCTCTCCACCCCAAACTAGGACAAGAAGGGCTAGGCAATGGCTTCTGATGACTCAGCAGATAGACCTATAGGCTTCCCCAATCACCCCCATCCTTAGCTCAAAAGGACGGTGAGTGTAGCAGCTACCAAAGGAACTTAACGAGTTTTGAGCGGGACTCGAACCTCAGTCTGGCGTTCACCAATCAGGGACGTTACCACTTTCGCCACCACAACCCATATTATGGTTTAAAGGCCGCTCATGGAGGGCAGAGACAAGACACAGTAACAATGCCCTAGAGACTGGCTATATATGAATATGATCAGCGTCCAAATCCCGTTTCCACCCAAGGTAAGACCAGAGAGGGCCAAGCAATGGCTCATAAAATATCAAAAAAGTATATATAACGAAACTTCCAAATAGAAAATACACGCCTCTATAACTTTCCCTTTTAATTTTTTTTCTAAAATATCAAAAAGGTATATATACCCAAACTCCCCAATAAAATATGCACTTTCCCTTTTATTTTATTTTTCTAAAATATCAAAAAAGTATATATACCCAAACTCCCCAATAAAATATACCACTTTCCTTTTATTGTATTTTTCTAAAATATCAAAAAAGTATATTTACCAAAACTCCCCAATAGTAAATACATCCTTCTATAGCTTTCCCTTTTATTTATTTTTTTCTAAAATAAAAATATATAAACCAAAACTCGACAAAAATGAAAAATAAAATAAAATTAATGCCATACATGAACTAACCCTTATAATACTTAATACAGTGGTTCCCAACCTTTTTTCTGTGATTTCCCCCCTGCACCCAGTTCAACCATCCAGATTTCCCCCTTCATGCCCCACCCAGCCCTCATGCCCACTCGCCCTGCCTCAGGAAATGGGCATGATATTCCAATTCTCCCCTTGAATATCATGTCAGTGAGAAATGATATGATCCTATCACAATTGAATGGCTAACAACAAATTACCGCACGTACTATGTGAACATTTTCCGCTTGTTTTAGTTAGTAGGTAGTGTAATTATTTCCCCCCTGGAAGCTTCAAATTTCCCCCCAGGGGGAAATTTCCCCCCAGGTTGGGAACCACTGACTTAATAGAAAATACAGCTCTGGGTAACTTTCCCTTTGATAATTCATATACACCAAAACTCACAAAAAAGGGGTAAAATTAGAGGAGCACTCAGTAGAGCACAGACCTACGGTCGCGGCAGTCAATTTCTTGACCTTTTCCTCGAACTTTACCTTGACCTTTGACCTTAACATGCATTGATTGGCGTGGATTTTCATACACTCAAATATGAACCAAGTTTAAAGTCTCTCTGACAATGATATCCAAACGTATAGCTGATTACTGTGAACTTGACATTTTGCTTGACCTTGACCTTGACCTTTGACCTTAACATGCATTGATTGGCGTGGATTTTTTATACACTCAAATATGAACCAAGTTTGAAGTCCCTGTGACAATGATGTCTAAACTTATGGCTGATAACGTGAATTGGACATTTTGCTTGACCTTTGACCTTGATCTTTGACTTTGACCTTCCAAAATTTAATCATTTCCATCTTTATACATACCAGTTAATCCATACAACTTTCATCACTCTACGATTAAAATTGTGGCCACGAAGCCTGTTCACAAACAACCACACATACAAACAAACACACAAACACATAACCTCCTTCCAACTTCGTTGGCAGAGATTAAAATTAATACAATTGATGAACCATCGAATGCAATACTTTAACAGACACACACAAAAAAAAAAAATCAATGAACCAGTACATGCAATACCTTAACAGGCTCCTTCACATAAAAAAAAAAACATTATTTCTTTCCTTGCGATAATAAATTGTCCCCCCCAATTAAAACGGGGACGATTAATCACCGAGTCGTGTTTGCAGCAAATCATATGAATCTCCATTAATGTTCGAAATGGAAATTTTTTTGTCAAATTCAGTAAATTACTCCTCGACAAATATCAACAGAGCACAATTATATTTCCGCAAATGTCAATACATCATCCAGTTGATTTAAAGAAATGTATTATAGAATTTTAATACTCATTCATTATTATTATTATTATTATTATTATTATTATTATTATTATTATTATTATTATCACTTGCTGAGCTACAACACTCGTTGGAAGGCAGGATGCTATAAGGCCAAGGGCCCCAACAAGGAAAATAGCACAGTGAGGAAAGGAAACAAAGGAAAATAAATTATTTCAAGAACAGTAACATTAAAATAAATATCTCCTATATAAACTATAAAAACTTTAACAAATCAAGAGGAAGAGAAATACGATAGAATAGTGCCAGAGTGTACCCTCAAGCAAGAGAACTCTAACCCCAAAACAGTGGAAAGCCATGGTTCAGAGGCTATGGCACTACACAAGACTAGAGAACAATAGTTTGATTTTGGAGTGTCT
Source organism: Palaemon carinicauda (assembly GCF_036898095.1). Taxonomy (NCBI): domain Eukaryota; kingdom Metazoa; phylum Arthropoda; class Malacostraca; order Decapoda; family Palaemonidae; genus Palaemon; species Palaemon carinicauda. The sequence continues at coordinate 72,975,214 of NC_090727.1, read as the reverse complement.
TTCTCCTAGAAGAGCTGCTTACCATAGCTAAAGAGTCTCTTCTACCATTACCGAGAGGAAGTAGCCATTGAACAACTACAGTGCAGTAATTAACCCCTTGAGCGAAGAGGAATTGTTGGTAATTACAGTGTCGTCAGATGTATGAAGACAGGAGAATCTTTAAATAATAGGCCAGACTTTTCGGTGTATGTGTAGGCAAGGGGAAAATGAACCGTAAACCAGAGAAGGATCCAATATAGTACTGTCTGGTCAGTCAAAGGACCCAATAACGCTCTAGCGGTAGTATCTCAACGAGTGGCTGGTGCCCTGGCCAACCTACTACCTATATGTCGACAATAAACCAAATGGAGAGATTGTATGAAAATCAAATTGATTTAGCTCCTTATCGCTTGTAAATTATAACTTAATTTTGATAAAACAAAAACTAGTATTTCAAAAAAATAATTTCGATATACTCCGGATAGCTAGGTTGGTAGCCTCGCGGGCTTCTGTTTCAGAGGTCTCCAGTTCGTATCCCCGCCAGGGACGCGGATAGTGTGAGACCTACCACCGGGGGGTACTCCCCCAGGGTGGTGCCTAGGGGGGGGGGGGGCTTAGAGGGGGCTAGTGATAGTCCCTGCTGGCTTATGGTCGCCCGAGGGAAAATGATGTAGATCGTCTCAGGGGAGACCTAAAGAACCCGCAACTTTAACTTTTAACTTTAATATATTTTCCTTTTTTGGAAATAACTCTTTTATCATGGAGTAAATCATTTCATATGCAAATGCAGTTGACATTGTATTCAAATCTCTTTTCTTCTTTTTAATCTAATGACATTTGTCAATCCAGGAAATCCATTAAAATGGAAAAATAAATAAATGATAGATTAAATGAAGCAAAGAATTAATTTTTATCAACTATCCTGCCGCAAAGGAGTGGAGGTCAATTAAAAAAAGGGGGGGAGATATTTTATAAGTCATCAGAAAAAACAAAAACAAGAGGGGAATCCCAAAGCCTGGTAGTGAAAGGAAAGAAATTATTATTGAAACACTAACTTAAAATATACCAATACGAATTTTACATAGGCGATTTTCATCGATAACTTCTAAACTATATACCAACATTGCAATTCATCTGATTTTTGGTACCTAAACATTTATAATTTCTGAAATTTTTGAAATTTTTATTTTGCAAAAAGCGTCAATGGTCTCATACGACAGGTTATTGGTTTCAAGTTTTAAAGGTCATTCATGAATGACAGAAGCAAAGAACAGTGACGTTGCCCTAGAGACAGTACCCAAGTCCCCCTCTCCATCAAGGTAAGACCAGGGTGAGCCAGTAATGGCTGCTGATGACTCAGCAGGCAAATCTATAGGCTCCCCAAACTCCCCATCCCTAGCTCACCAGGATATTTTTTTTGTAGTGTCTGCAGCCTCACCATCCTTCTGAGGTAAAGATAGTAGGTTTCTTGATGTCATTAGTAGCCATTACCTGTCCCTCCCTGGTCCTGGCTTGGGTGGAGAGGGGGCTTAGATGCTAATAATAATGTATGTTCAGTCTCCTGGGCATTGTCCCTGTCCATTGCTATCTGCTATTCATAACCAATTTTAAAACTAGAGATAAATTGCTTAAAATTTAGAAAATTCGAAACAGTGTTCCATAGATATACTTTTTTTAAGGACAGGAAGGATTTCTTAAGGGTCAGAGACGAGTTGGAGGGTCAAGGATTGGTTGGAGAGAAGGTTTTGGGAAGGTGGGAAGGGAGTAGAAGCTTAGGAAGAAGATGGTTCAGTTGTAATGAGGATATCTGAAATTATTGTCAATTCAGCAGTTAGCTGAGTCAATACTAAGAGGAGGGAGGCTAGCTAGACAACCAAAAGCATCTACATGACTTATGCAAATTACAGAAATTTTAAGCTTAAGTAAAATAATAAAGGCTACAAATATCTTGCTCATTACCTCCGCCAACGAAGTTGGAAGGAGGCTATGTTTTCACCCTTGTTTATGTGTTTGCGTGTGTTTTTTTTTATTTTTTTGTGAACAGCTTCCTGGACACAATTTTAATCATAGATTAATGAAACTTGCACAGATTAACTGTTTTACAAAAAGCTGCAAATGATTCAATTTTGGAAGGTCAAAGTCAGAGGTCAAGGTCACGGTCAAGCAAAATGTCCAATTCACTTAATCACCCATAAGTTTGGATATCGTTTCCACAGAGGTTTCAAACTTGGTTCATATTTGAGTGTATGAAAATCCACGCCAATTAATACATGATAAGGTCAAAGGTCGAGGTCAAAGGTCAAGGTCACGGTCAATCAAAATATCCAACTAACGTAATCAGTCATACGTTTGGATATCGTTGTCACAGAGACTTCAAACTTGGTTCATATTCGAGTGTAGGAAAATCCATGCTAATTAATACATGTTAAGGTCAAAGGTCACGGTCAATCAAAATATCCAACTAACGTAATCAGTCATACGTTTGGATATCGTTGTCACAGAGACTTCAAACTTGGTTCATATTTTGAGTGTATGAAAATCCATGCTAACTAATACATGTTAAGGTCAAGGTCAAGGCCAAGTAATAAGCTGCCGTATCGGAGGTCTGCGCTCTACTGTGTGCCCCTCTAGTTTTAAAGCCTGTGAGCTGTCATCTACATCCACTTAGGCAAAATACGACTGTCTAAATGGAAAAGTCTATTCCAGCCCTGTTTACACGATTAGTAGTTAAAGGATTACATTTGAGGTTCCTCTTTTTCGTTTGCCTCTTAAGATTTCGACCTCTGAAAGCGTCCCCAGGAGATGTTTGCTTATCCATCTCGCTCTGGTTGTTTACTCGTTTCCTTGAGACCATCTCCAGGAAGATGAGAAGCACTTATGATTTTAGACAACCGCGGATCTAATCGTCCCTGAGAGAGAGAGAGAGAGAGAGAGAGAGAGAGAGCCACTGGTGGTAAAATGAAGCTTTGAGAGAGAGAGAGAGAGAGAGAGAGAGACTGGTGGTAAAATGCAACTTAAAGAGAGAGAGAGAGAGAGAGAGAGAGAGAGAGAGAGTGAGAGAGAGAGAATCCACATTTTTGCAAAAAGAAATATCACAAATTTGCGAATAGAGGAAGACACACAAAACTGCGAATGAGATATAAGAAAATTAGGAAAAAAACTGAAAATGAGATATGAAAAAGAAAAAAATTAGGATTTACAAATCTACCGGATATCACCATTCCACCCTAGCAGATGAGGCCTTTATAAAAACCATGTCTAAAGAATAGAATATTTTCGAGGAATCTAACACAAACAGTAAAAAGTCTGAAAGACGTTGTCTCGTCTGGATATTAATGTGATTTATAGGCGTGCCCTATGAAATGGAAAAGGCATATATTCTAAAAATTTAGCTGTAGAATCTACGAGAGAGAGAGAGAGAGAGAGAGAGAGAGAGAGAGAGAGAGAGTTTATTCCCTAACATTTCAGGTCCAAATGTAAGACATATAGAAAGATAAAGAAAGGAATGTAAAAATAAAATAAAGAAACCTGTCTAAAAGAGAGAGAGAGAGAGAGAGAGAGAGAGAGAGAGAGAGAGAGAGAGTGAGTGAGTTTATTCCCTAACATTTCAGGTCCAAATGGAAGACATATAGAAAGATAAAGAAAGGAATGTAAAAATAAAATAAAGAAACCTGTCTAAAGAGAGAGAGAGAGAGGAGAGAGAGAGAGAGAGAGAGAGAGAGAGAGTGAGTTTATTCCCTAACATTTCAGGTCCAAATGGAAGACATATAGAAAGATAAAGAAAGGAATGTAAAAATAAAATAAAGAAACCTGTCTAAAAGAGAGAGAGAGAGAGAGAGAAGAGAGAGAGAGAGAGAGAGAGAGTCTATATTATTTCTAAGGGCAAAAGTGAAATACAGGAGAAACCAAAATATAAAAGAGAGAGAGAGAGAGAGAGAGAGAGAGAGAGAGAGAGTTTATTCCCTAACATTTCAGGTCAAAAAGGAAGATATAGAAAGATAAAGAAAGGAAAATAAAAATAAAATAAAGAAACCTGTCTAAAAGAGAGAGAGAGAGAGAGAGAGAGAGAGAGAGAGAGAGAGAGTGAGTTTATTCCCTAACATTTCAGGTCCAAATGGAAGACATATAGAAAGATAAAGAAAGGAATGTAAAAATAAAATAAAGAAACCTGTCTAAAAGAGAGAGAGAGAGAGAGAGAGAGAGAGAGAGAGAGAGAGAGTCTATATTATTT